>NW_027518795.1:1000000-1002500 GCF_043159265.1 Tasmannia lanceolata | reverse complement strand
GGCTAGTGTGCAAGGCTTGTGCGCATTGGCAGGTAGCCCACCAGCATGCACGATCCAAATGCCACTCACGCGACAACACGGTGCCAAGCCGGGCATGGTGTGCACTCAAAACCAATCAACGGACAGAGGTCATGCGTCATGGGGGGGATCTAGCAAGGCCATGGGGAAGGTCATGGAGGACCTTGGAAGCAAGCGCAAGACGAGAGCGAATCGAACAAGGGGCCAGGACGAGGCCTTGTGCCCATGGTCTTCGCAAGACAGCGTCCAAGGCACCCGAAAGCCCAAGGGAACCCAAACCCGGCCGACACTTGCAATCGCACATGCTCTCTGCAACACACCATCAATGCCGCCCAACGGGGCCAGCACGAGCAGTCCTCCGCGGTCCCCTGGCCCTGCGCACGTTTGTCTTCGAAACCGAGCATCAATGCCACAGAAAGTGCCGGGGCGCCAGCTGGAGCCATCATCCGCGTTGCCATGGCTCGCTTGGCCTTGGCTTGCCAGGCCCCGACACGAGCAATCGCGCATTTTCTTTGCAACCGACCATCAATGCCGCCCAACGGGGCCAGCACGAGCAGTCATCCGCGGTCCCCTGGCCCTGCGCACGTTTGTCTTTGAAACCGAGCATCAATGCCACAGAAAGTGCCGGGGCGCCAGCTGGAGCCATCATCCGACGTGCCATGGCTCTGGTCCCATGGTCTTCGCAACCGAGCATTCGTGACACCCGCGGGGCCAGGACACCAACCCTTCCGACACGAGCATTCGCGCATGTTCTTTGGCCACACAACGGCGCCAGCACGAGCAAAATCATCCGCGGTGCGGTGGCCTTGCACGGCCTTTTGTCTTTGGAACCAACCATCAGTGCCACGGGAAGTGCCGGAGTCCCGGCATCCGCGGTGCCAAGTCATTGCGCCCTTGGTCTCTGCAGCGGGGCATGCCGGGCACTCCCAACCATTGCAAGCAAGCAAGCAAGCAAGAAAGAAAGTAAGTAAGTAAGTAAGTATTACATATAGGGGCGGGACATGCGGGGAGATCTGCGAAACGTGCATTACGGGGCACACGCGTACCTACCGGGGCATACCGACCCCTATTGGGGCACACGTGTGCATATCGGGGCATACCGGGCCTATCGGGGCACACGCGTACATACCGGGGCATACCGAGCCCTACTGGGGCACACGTGCGCATATCGGGGCGTACCAAGCCTATCGGGGCATACGCATGTATCCCAAGGCATACCGAGTCTATCCGGGCATACGCGTTCATACCGGGGCGTAACGGGCCTATCGGGGCATACTTGGGCATATCCGGGCAAAAAATGCCCAAAACTTGCGCAACCTTGGCAACCGTGGTCCATTCCTCTCTATATGCCTAGCCTTGCCAACCGTGGTCCATTCCTCACTATATGCCATGGCCTTGTGCCCATGGTCTTCCCAAGACAGCGTCCAAGGCCCCCGGAAGGCCAAGGGAGCCCAACCCAGCAATGCCCTGCTATGGCAAGCCAAGGCCAAGCATTCCGGTGCCTATCCGGGCAAAAATGCAATTCCTCTCTATATGCCTAGCCTTGGCAACCGTGGTCCATTCCCCACCATATGCCATGGCCTTGTGCCCATGGTCTTCCCAAGACAGTGTCCAAGGCGCCCGGAAGGCCAAGGGAGCCCAACCCAGCAATGCCCTGCTTTGGCAAGCCAAGGCCAAGCATTCCGGTGCCTAACCTTGGCAACCGTGGTCCTTTCCTCACCATATGCCATGGCCTTGTGCCCATGGTCTTCGCAAGACATCGTCCAAGGCGCCCAAAAGGCCAAGGGAGCCCAACCCAGCAATGCCTTGCTAGGACAAGCCAAGGCCAAGCATTCCGGTGCCTATCCGGGCAAAAACGCCCAAAGCATGCCCATTCCTTAGCCTATCCAGGCAAAAACGCCCAAAATCTGCACATTCTAGTGCCTATCCGGGCAAAAACGCCCACCAGCATGCCACCCTCCTATAGGGTTTGCGCAACCAACCAGCCTAACCACCAGTGGCAACCAAAGGTGCTGTTAGCGACGACTTCTGAAGACGCAACGAGACGCGACGTGTTTGCGCCCAGACGCGACGAGACGATGCGGGATCTGCGCCCAAGAATGCCTAGACCCGTCGACTTGATGCGGGATCAGCTCGCCCAAGCATGCCTAGTGTGCAAGGCCTGTGTGCAAGGCTAGTGTCCAAGGCTAGTGTGCAAGGCTCATGTGGAACGCTAGTGCGCAAGGCTAGTGCCCAAGGCTTGTGTGCCAGGCCCGTGTGCAAGGCTAGTGTCCAGGGCTTGTGTGCATTGCTTGAGTGCAAGGCTTGTGTGCATTGCTCGAGTGCATGGCTTGTGTGCAAGGGTTGTGCGCAAGGCTAGTGTGCGGGGCTTGTGCGCATGGCTAATGTGCACGGCTTGTGTGCATGGCTACCGTGCAAGGCTAGTTTGCATGGCTAGGGTGCAAGGCTCGCATGCGAGGCTAGTGTGCAAGGCTGCGTGCAA
>NW_027518795.1:985000-990000 GCF_043159265.1 Tasmannia lanceolata | reverse complement strand
GCCTTGTGCCCATGGTCTTCACAAGACAGCATCCAAGGCGCCTGAAAGGCCAAGGGAGCCCAACCCAGCAATGCCCAGCCAAGGCCAGGCATTCCAGTGCCTACCCGGGCAAAAACGCCCAAAGCATGCCCCATTCGTTAGCCTATCCAGGCAAAAACGCCCAAAACCAGCCCATTCCAGTGCCTATCCGGGGAAAACGCCCAAAGCATGCCCATTCCTTAGCCTATCCAGGCAAAAACGCCCAAAACCAGCACATTCCAGTGCCTATCCGGGCAAAAACGCCCTAAGCCTGCGCATTCCAGCGCCCCGCAGCATGCCACCCTCCTATAGGGTTTGCGCAACCAACCCGCCTAACCACCAGTGGCAACCAAAGGTGCTGTTAGCGACGACTTCTGAAGACGCAACGAGACGCGACGGGTTTGCGCCCAGACGCGACGAGGCGATGCGGGATCTGCGCCCAACCGTGCCTACACCCGCCGACTTGATGCGGGAGCTGCTGGCCCAAGCATGCCTAGCGTGCAAGGCCTGCGTGCAAGGCTAGTGTGCAAGGCTCGTGGGCAAGGCTAGTGCGCAAGGCTAGTGCCCAAGGTCTGTGTGCAAGGCTAGTGCCCAAGGCTAGTGAGCATGGCCTGTGTGCAAGGCTAGTGTGCAAGGCTTGTATGCAAGGCTAGTGTGCAAGGCTGGTGTGCAAGGCTTGTGGGCAAGGCTGGTGCGCAAGGCTAGTTCCCAAGGGTTGTGTGCAAGGCTAGTGCCCAAGGCAAGTGCGCAAGGCTCGTGCCCAAAGCTAGTGCGCAAGGCTTGTGTGCAAGGCTACTGCGATGGGCCAGTGCCCAAGGCTTGTGAGCAAGGCTTGTATGCATGGCTTGTGTGCAAGGCTAGCGTCCAAGGCTTGTGCGCATGGCTTGTGCGCAAGGCTTGTGTCCAAGGCTTTTGTGCAAGGCTCGTGCGCAAGGCTAGTGTGCAAGGCTTGTGCGCATTGGCAGGTAGCCCACCAGCATGCACGATCCAAATGCCACTCACGCGACAACACGGTGCCAAGCCGGGCATGGTGTGCACTCAAAACCAATCAACGGACAGAGGTCATGCGTCATGGGGGGGATCTAGCAAGGCCATGGGGAAGGTCATGGAGGACCTTGGAAGCAAGCGCAAGACGAGAGCGAATCGAACAAGGGGCCAGGACGGGGCCTTGTGCCCATGGTCTTCGCAAGACAGCGTCCAAGGCACCCGAAAGCCCAAGGGAACCCAAACCCGGCCGACACTTGCAATCGCACATGCTCTCTGCAACACACCATCAATGCCGCCCAACGGGGCCAGCACGAGCAGTCCTCCGCGGTCCCCTGGCCCTGCGCACGTTTGTCTTCGAAACCGAGCATCAATGCCACAGAAAGTGCCGGGGCGCCAGCTGGAGCCATCATCCGCGTTGCCATGGCTCGCTTGGCCTTGGCTTGCCAGGCCCCGACACGAGCAATCGCGCATTTTCTTTGCAACCGACCATCAATGCCGCCCAACGGGGCCAGCACGAGCAGTCATCCGCGGTCCCCTGGCCCTGCGCACGTTTGTCTTTGAAACCGAGCATCAATGCCACAGAAAGTGCCGGGGCGCCAGCTGGAGCCATCATCCGACGTGCCATGGCTCTGGTCCCATGGTCTTCGCAACCGAGCATTCGTGACACCCGCGGGGCCAGGACACCAACCCTTCCGACACGAGCATTCGCGCATGTTCTTTGGCCACACAACGGCGCCAGCACGAGCAAAATCATCCGCGGTGCGGTGGCCTTGCACGGCCTTTTGTCTTTGGAACCAACCATCAGTGCCACGGGAAGTGCCGGAGTCCCGGCATCCGCGGTGCCAAGTCATTGCGCCCTTGGTCTCTGCAGCGGGGCATGCCGGGCACTCCCAACCATTGCAAGCAAGCAAGCAAGCAAGAAAGAAAGTAAGTAAGTAAGTAAGTATTACATATAGGGGCGGGACATGCGGGGAGATCTGCGAAACGTGCATTACGGGGCACACGCGTACCTACCGGGGCATACCGACCCCTATTGGGGCACACGTGTGCATATCGGGGCATACCGGGCCTATCGGGGCACACGCGTACATACCGGGGCATACCGAGCCCTACTGGGGCACACGTGCGCATATCGGGGCGTACCAAGCCTATCGGGGCATACGCATGTATCCCAAGGCATACCGAGTCTATCCGGGCATACGCGTTCATACCGGGGCGTAACGGGCCTATCGGGGCATACTTGGGCATATCCGGGCAAAAAATGCCCAAAACTTGCGCAACCTTGGCAACCGTGGTCCATTCCTCTCTATAGCCTAGCCTTGCCAACCGTGGTCCATTCCTCACTATATGCCATGGCCTTGTGCCCATGGTCTTCCCAAGACAGCGTCCAAGGCCCCCGGAAGGCCAAGGGAGCCCAACCCAGCAATGCCCTGCTATGGCAAGCCAAGGCCAAGCATTCCGGTGCCTATCCGGGCAAAAATGCAATTCCTCTCTATATGCCTAGCCTTGGCAACCGTGGTCCATTCCCCACCATATGCCATGGCCTTGTGCCCATGGTCTTCCCAAGACAGTGTCCAAGGCGCCCGGAAGGCCAAGGGAGCCCAACCCAGCAATGCCCTGCTTTGGCAAGCCAAGGCCAAGCATTCCGGTGCCTAACCTTGGCAACCGTGGTCCTTTCCTCACCATATGCCATGGCCTTGTGCCCATGGTCTTCGCAAGACATCGTCCAAGGCGCCCAAAAGGCCAAGGGAGCCCAACCCAGCAATGCCTTGCTAGGACAAGCCAAGGCCAAGCATTCCGGTGCCTATCCGGGCAAAAACGCCCAAAGCATGCCCATTCCTTAGCCTATCCAGGCAAAAACGCCCAAAATCTGCACATTCGGACTCCGGCACTTCCCGTGGCACTGATGGTTGGTTCCAAAGACAAAAGGCCGTGCAAGGCCACCGCACCGCGGATGATTTTGCTCGTGCTGGCGCCGTTGTGTGGCCAAAGAACATGCGCGAATGCTCGTGTCGGAAGGGTTGGTGTCCTGGCCCCGCGGGTGTCACGAATGCTCGGTTGCGAAGACCATGGGACCAGAGCCATGGCACGTCGGATGATGGCTCCAGCTGGCGCCCCGGCACTTTCTGTGGCATTGATGCTCGGTTTCAAAGACAAACGTGCGCAGGGCCAGGGGACCGCGGATGACTGCTCGTGCTGGCCCCGTTGGGCGGCATTGATGGTCGGTTGCAAAGAAAATGCGCGATTGCTCGTGTCGGGGCCTGGCAAGCCAAGGCCAAGCGAGCCATGGCAACGCGGATGATGGCTCCAGCTGGCGCCCCGGCACTTTCTGTGGCATTGATGCTCGGTTTCGAAGACAAACGTGCGCAGGGCCAGGGGACCGCGGAGGACTGCTCGTGCTGGCCCCGTTGGGCGGCATTGATGGTGTGTTGCAGAGAGCATGTGCGATTGCAAGTGTCGGCCGGGTTTGGGTTCCCTTGGGCTTTCGGGTGCCTTAGACGCTGTCTTGCGAAGACCATGGGCACAAGGCCCCGTCCTGGCCCCTTGTTCGATTCGCTCTCGTCTTGCGCTTGCTTCCAAGGTCCTCCATGACCTTCCCCATGGCCTTGCTAGATCCCCCCCATGACGCATGACCTCTGTCCGTTGATTGGTTTTGAGTGCACACCATGCCCGGCTTGGCACCGTGTTGTCGCGTGAGTGGCATTTGGATCGTGCATGCTGGTGGGCTACCTGCCAATGCGCACAAGCCTTGCACACTAGCCTTGCGCACGAGCCTTGCACAAAAGCCTTGGACACAAGCCTTGCGCACAAGCCATGCGCACAAGCCTTGGACGCTAGCCTTGCACACAAGCCATGCATACAAGCCTTGCTCACAAGCCTTGGGCACTGGCCCATCGCAGTAGCCTTGCACACAAGCCTTGCGCACTAGCTTTGGGCACGAGCCTTGCGCACTTGCCTTGGGCACTAGCCTTGCACACAACCCTTGGGAACTAGCCTTGCGCACCAGCCTTGCCCACAAGCCTTGCACACCAGCCTTGCACACTAGCCTTGCATACAAGCCTTGCACACTAGCCTTGCACACAGGCCATGCTCACTAGCCTTGGGCACTAGCCTTGCACACAGACCTTGGGCACTAGCCTTGCGCACTAGCCTTGCCCACGAGCCTTGCACACTAGCCTTGCACGCAGGCCTTGCACGCTAGGCATGCTTGGGCCAGCAGCTCCCGCATCAAGTCGGCGGGTGTAGGCACGGTTGGGCGCAGATCCCGCATCGCCTCGTCGCGTCTGGGCGCAAACCCGTCGCGTCTCGTTGCGTCTTCAGAAGTCGTCGCTAACAGCACCTTTGGTTGCCACTGGTGGTTAGGCGGGTTGGTTGCGCAAACCCTATAGGAGGGTGGCATGCTGCGGGGCGCTGGAATGCGCAGGCTTAGGGCGTTTTTGCCCGGATAGGCACTGGAATGTGCTGGTTTTGGGCGTTTTTGCCTGGATAGGCTAAGGAATGGGCATGCTTTGGGCGTTTTCCCCGGATAGGCACTGGAATGGGCTGGTTTTGGGCGTTTTTGCCTGGATAGGCTAACGAATGGGGCATGCTTTGGGCGTTTTTGCCCGGGTAGGCACTGGAATGCCTGGCCTTGGCTGGGCATTGCTGGGTTGGGCTCCCTTGGCCTTTCAGGCGCCTTGGATGCTGTCTTGTGAAGACCATGGGCACAAGGCCATGGCATATAGTGGGGAATGGACCATGGTTGCCAAGGTTAGGCAATATAGAGGGCGGTGGGCGAGTAGGCCATGGCGTCACTTGTTTGCCCGTGTTTGCTCCCTTTGTGCGTTGTTTGGTTTTGGGAGCACACCTACCTTGCTAGGCTCGGCGGCTTACCCCTGCCCTTGTGGGTACTGGGTTGCACGTCTGTTTGCAACCCTATGGCTTGGTTGCTGCTGGCTTGGTTGGGTAGTTTGCCTCCGCCAATGCGCACAAGGGTTCCTTTTCTTCGTACCTGT
>NW_027518795.1:972500-977500 GCF_043159265.1 Tasmannia lanceolata | reverse complement strand
AAGCCTTGGGCACTGGCCCTGCACACAAGCCTTGGGCACTAGCCTTGGACACTAGCCTTGCACACAGTCCTTGCACACTAGGCATGCTTGGGCGAGCTGATCCCGCATCAAGTCGACGGGTCTAGGCATTCTTGGGCGCAGATCCCGCATCGTCTCGTCGCGTCTGGGCGCAAACACGTCGCGTCTCGTTGCGTCTTCAGAAGTCGTCGCTAACAGCACCTTTGGTTGCCACTGGTGGTTAGGCTGGTTGGTTGCGCAAACCCTATAGGAGGGTGGCATGCTGGTGGGCGTTTTTGCCCGGATAGGCACTAGAATGTGCAGATTTTGGGCGTTTTTGCCTGGATAGGCTAAGGAATGGGCATGCTTTGGGCGTTTTTGCCCGGATAGGCACCGGAATGCTTGGCCTTGGCTTGTCCTAGCAAGGCATTGCTGGGTTGGGCTCCCTTGGCCTTTTGGGCGCCTTGGACGATGTCTTGCGAAGACCATGGGCACAAGGCCATGGCATATGGTGAGGAAAGGACCACGGTTGCCAAGGTTAGGCACCGGAATGCTTGGCCTTGGCTTGCCCTAGCAGGGCATTGCTGGGTTGGGCTCCCTTGGCCTTTTGGGGGCCTTGGACGATGTCTTGCGAAGACCATGGGCACAAGGCCATGGCATATGGTGAGGAAAGGACCACGGTTGCCAAGGTTAGGCACCGGAATGCTTGGCCTTGGCTTGCCAAAGCAGGGCATTGCTGGGTTGGGCTCCCTTGGCCTTCCGGGCGCCTTGGACACTGTCTTGGGAAGACCATGGGCACAAGGCCATGGCATATGGTGGGGAATGGACCACGGTTGCCAAGGCTAGGCATATAGAGAGGAATCGCATTTTTGCCCGGATAGGCACCGGAATGCTTGGCCTTGGCTTGCCATAGCAGGGCATTGCTGGGTTGGGCTCCCTTGGCCTTCCGGGGGCCTTGGACGCTGTCTTGGGAAGACCATGGGCACAAGGCCATGGCATATAGTGAGGAATGGACCACGGTTGGCAAGGCTAGGCATATAGAGAGGAATGGACCACGGTTGCCAAGGTTGCGCAAGTTTTGGGCATTTTTTGCCCGGATATGCCCAAGTATGCCCCGATAGGCCCGTTACGCCCCGGTATGAACGCGTATGCCCGGATAGACTCGGTATGCCTTGGGATACATGCGTATGCCCCGATAGGCTTGGTACGCCCCGATATGCGCACGTGTGCCCCAGTAGGGCTCGGTATGCCCCGGTATGTACGCGTGTGCCCCGATAGGCCCGGTATGCCCCGATAGGCCCGGTATGCCCCGATATGCACACGTGTGCCCCAATAGGGGTCGGTATGCCCCGGTAGGTACGCGTGTGCCCCGTAATGCACGTTTCGCAGATCTCCCCGCATGTCCCGCCCCTATATGTAATACTTACTTACTTACTTACTTTCTTTCTTGCTTGCTTGCTTGCTTGCAATGGTTGGGAGTGCCCGGCATGCCCCGCTGCAGAGACCAAGGGCGCAATGACTTGGCACCGCGGATGCCGGGACTCCGGCACTTCCCGTGGCACTGATGGTTGGTTCCAAAGACAAAAGGCCGTGCAAGGCCACCGCACCGCGGATGATTTTGCTCGTGCTGGCGCCGTTGTGTGGCCAAAGAACATGCGCGAATGCTCGTGTCGGAAGGGTTGGTGTCCTGGCCCCGCGGGTGTCACGAATGCTCGGTTGCGAAGACCATGGGACCAGAGCCATGGCACGTCGGATGATGGCTCCAGCTGGCGCCCCGGCACTTTCTGTGGCATTGATGCTCGGTTTCAAAGACAAACGTGCGCAGGGCCAGGGGACCGCGGATGACTGCTCGTGCTGGCCCCGTTGGGCGGCATTGATGGTCGGTTGCAAAGAAAATGCGCGATTGCTCGTGTCGGGGCCCGGCAAGCCAAGGCCAAGCGAGCCATGGCACGTCGGATGATGGCTCCAGCTGGCGCCCCGGCACTTTCTGTGGCATTGATGCTCGGTTTCAAAGACAAACGTGCGCAGGGCCAGGGGACCGCGGATGACTGCTCGTGCTGGCCCCGTTGGGCGGCATTGATGGTCGGTTGCAAAGAAAATGCGCGATTGCTTTTGTCGGGGCCTGGCAAGCCAAGGCCAAGCGAGCCATGGCAACGCGGATGATGGCTCGCTAGTGCTGGCGCCGTGCACAGTGGCCTCGCACACTCGCCCTGCACGCTTCCCTTGCACGCAGCCTTGCACACTAGCCTCGCATGCGAGCCTTGCACCCTAGCCATGCAAACTAGCCTTGCACGGTAGCCATGCACACAAGCCGTGCACATTAGCCATGCGCACAAGCCCCGCACACTAGCCTTGCGCACAACCCTTGCACACAAGCCATGCACTCGAGCAATGCACACAAGCCTTGCACTCAAGCAATGCACACAAGCCCTGGACACTAGCCTTGCACACGGGCCTGGCACACAAGCCTTGGGCACTAGCCTTGCGCACTAGCGTTCCACATGAGCCTTGCACACTAGCCTTGGACACTAGCCTTGCACACAGGCCTTGCACACTAGGCATGCTTGGGCGAGCTGATCCCGCATCAAGTCGACGGGTCTAGGCATTCTTGGGCGCAGATCCCGCATCGTCTCGTCGCGTCTGGGCGCAAACACGTCGCGTCTCGTTGCGTCTTCAGAAGTCGTCGCTAACAGCACCTTTGGTTGCCACTGGTGGTTAGGCTGGTTGGTTGCGCAAACCCTATAGGAGGGTGGCATGCTGGTGGGCGTTTTTGCCCGGATAGGCACTAGAATGTGCAGATTTTGGGCGTTTTTGCCTGGATAGGCTAAGGAATGGGCATGCTTTGGGCGTTTTTGCCCGGATAGGCACCGGAATGCTTGGCCTTGGCTTGTCCTAGCAAGGCATTGCTGGGTTGGGCTCCCTTGGCCTTTTGGGCGCCTTGGACGATGTCTTGCGAAGACCATGGGCACAAGGCCATGGCATATGGTGAGGAAAGGACCACGGTTGCCAAGGTTAGGCACCGGAATGCTTGGCCTTGGCTTGCCAAAGCAGGGCATTGCTGGGTTGGGCTCCCTTGGCCTTCCGGGCGCCTTGGACACTGTCTTGGGAAGACCATGGGCACAAGGCCATGGCATATGGTGGGGAATGGACCACGGTTGCCAAGGCTAGGCATATAGAGAGGAATTGCATTTTTGCCCGGATAGGCACCGGAATGCTTGGCCTTGGCTTGCCATAGCAGGGCATTGCTGGGTTGGGCTCCCTTGGCCTTCCGGGGGCCTTGGACGCTGTCTTGGGAAGACCATGGGCACAAGGCCATGGCATATAGTGAGGAATGGACCACGGTTGGCAAGGCTAGGCATATAGAGAGGAATGGACCACGGTTGCCAAGGTTGCGCAAGTTTTGGGCATTTTTTGCCCGGATATGCCCAAGTATGCCCCGATAGGCCCGTTACGCCCCGGTATGAACGCGTATGCCCGGATAGACTCGGTATGCCTTGGGATACATGCGTATGCCCCGATAGGCTTGGTACGCCCCGATATGCGCACGTGTGCCCCAGTAGGGCTCGGTATGCCCCGGTATGTACGCGTGTGCCCCGATAGGCCCGGTATGCCCCGATATGCACACGTGTGCCCCAATAGGGGTCGGTATGCCCCGGTAGGTACGCGTGTGCCCCGTAATGCACGTTTCGCAGATCTCCCCGCATGTCCCGCCCCTATATGTAATACTTACTTACTTACTTACTTTCTTTCTTGCTTGCTTGCTTGCTTGCAATGGTTGGGAGTGCCCGGCATGCCCCGCTGCAGAGACCAAGGGCGCAATGACTTGGCACCGCGGATGCCGGGACTCCGGCACTTCCCTTGGCACTGATGGTTGGTTCCAAAGACAAAAGGCCGTGCAAGGCCACCGCACCGCGGATGATTTTGCTCGTGCTGGCGCCGTTGTGTGGCCAAAGAACATGCGCGAATGCTCGTGTCGGAAGGGTTGGTGTCCTGGCCCCGCGGGTGTCACGAATGCTCGGTTGCGAAGACCATGGGACCAGAGCCATGGCACGTCGGATGATGGCTCCAGCTGGCGCCCCGGCACTTTCTGTGGCATTGATGCTCGGTTTCAAAGACAAACGTGCGCAGGGCCAGGGGACCGCGGATGACTGCTCGTGCTGGCCCCGTTGGGCGGCATTGATGGTCGGTTGCAAAGAAAATGCGCGATTGCTCGTGTCGGGGCCTGGCAAGCCAAGGCCAAGCGAGCCATGGCAACGCGGATGATGGCTCCAGCTGGCGCCCCGGCACTTTCTGTGGCATTGATGCTCGGTTTCGAAGACAAACGTGCGCAGGGCCAGGGGACCGCGGAGGACTGCTCGTGCTGGCCCCGTTGGGCGGCATTGATGGTGTGTTGCAGAGAGCATGTGCGATTGCAAGTGTCGGCCGGGTTTGGGTTCCCTTGGGCTTTCGGGTGCCTTGGACGCTGTCTTGCGAAGACCATGGGCACAAGGCCCCGTCCTGGCCCCTTGTTCGATTCGCTCTCGTCTTGCGCTTGCTTCCAAGGTCCTCCATGACCTTCCCCATGGCCTTGCTAGATCCCCCCCATGACGCATGACCTCTGTCCGTTGATTGGTTTTGAGTGCACACCATGCCCGGCTTGGCACCGTGTTGTCGCGTGAGTGGCATTTGGATCGTGCATGCTGGTGGGCTACCTGCCAATGCGCACAAGCCTTGCACACTAACCTTGCGCACGAGCCTTGCACAAAAGCCTTGGACACAAGCCTTGCGCACAAGCCATGCGCACAAGCCTTGGACGCTAGCCTTGCACACAAGCCATGCATACAAGCCTTGCTCACAAGCCTTGGGCACTGGCCCATCGCAGTAGCCTTGCACACAAGCCTTGCGCACTAGCTTTGGGCACGAGCCTTGCGCACTTGCCTTGGGCACTAGCCTTGCACACAACCCTTGGGAACTAGCCTTGCGCACCAGCCTTGCCCACAAGCCTTGCACACCAGCCTTGCACA
>NW_027518795.1:947500-952500 GCF_043159265.1 Tasmannia lanceolata | reverse complement strand
TGGTTGCCACTGGTGGTTAGGCTGGTTGGTTGCGCAAACCCTATAGGAGGGTGGCATGCTGGTGGGCGTTTTTGCCCGGATAGGCACTAGAATGTGCAGATTTTGGGCGTTTTTGCCTGGATAGGCTAAGGAATGGGCATGCTTTGGGCGTTTTTGCCCGGATAGGCACCGGAATGCTTGGCCTTGGCTTGTCCTAGCAAGGCATTGCTGGGTTGGGCTCCCTTGGCCTTTTGGGCGCCTTGGACGATGTCTTGCGAAGACCATGGGCACAAGGCCATGGCATATGGTGAGGAAAGGACCACGGTTGCCAAGGTTAGGCACCGGAATGCTTGGCCTTGGCTTGCCCTAGCAGGGCATTGCTGGGTTGGGCTCCCTTGGCCTTTTGGGCGCCTTGGACGATGTCTTGCGAAGACCATGGGCACAAGGCCATGGCATATGGTGAGGAAAGGACCACGGTTGCCAAGGTTAGGCACCGGAATGCTTGGCCTTGGCTTGCCAAAGCAGGGCATTGCTGGGTTGGGCTCCCTTGGCCTTCCGGGCGCCTTGGACACTGTCTTGGGAAGACCATGGGCACAAGGCCATGGCATATGGTGGGGAATGGACCACGGTTGCCAAGGCTAGGCATATAGAGAGGAATCGCATTTTTGCCCGGATAGGCACCGGAATGCTTGGCCTTGGCTTGCCATAGCAGGGCATTGCTGGGTTGGGCTCCCTTGGCCTTCCGGGGGCCTTGGACGCTGTCTTGGGAAGACCATGGGCACAAGGCCATGGCATATAGTGAGGAATGGACCACGGTTGGCAAGGCTAGGCATATAGAGAGGAATGGACCACGGTTGCCAAGGTTGCGCAAGTTTTGGGCATTTTTTGCCCGGATATGCCCAAGTATGCCCCGATAGGCCCGTTACGCCCCGGTATGAACGCGTATGCCCGGATAGACTCGGTATGCCTTGGGATACATGCGTATGCCCCGATAGGCTTGGTACGCCCCGATATGCGCACGTGTGCCCCAGTAGGGCTCGGTATGCCCCGGTATGTACGCGTGTGCCCCGATAGGCCCGGTATGCCCCGATAGGCCTGGTATGCCCCGATATGCACACGTGTGCCCCAATAGGGGTCGGTATGCCCCGGTAGGTACGCGTGTGCCCCGTAATGCACGTTTCGCAGATCTCCCCGCATGTCCCGCCCCTATATGTAATACTTACTTACTTACTTACTTTCTTTCTTGCTTGCTTGCTTGCTTGCAATGGTTGGGAGTGCCCGGCATGCCCCGCTGCAGAGACCAAGGGCGCAATGACTTGGCACCGCGGATGCCGGGACTCCGGCACTTCCCGTGGCACTGATGGTTGGTTCCAAAGACAAAAGGCCGTGCAAGGCCACCGCACCGCGGATGATTTTGCTCGTGCTGGCGCCGTTGTGTGGCCAAAGAACATGCGCGAATGCTCGTGTCGGAAGGGTTGGTGTCCTGGCCCCGCGGGTGTCACGAATGCTCGGTTGCGAAGACCATGGGACCAGAGCCATGGCACGTCGGATGATGGCTCCAGCTGGCGCCCCGGCACTTTCTGTGGCATTGATGCTCGGTTTCAAAGACAAACGTGCGCAGTGCCAGGGGACCGCGGATGACTGCTCGTGCTGGCCCCGTTGGGCGGCATTGATGGTCGGTTGCAAAGAAAATGCGCGATTGCTCGTGTCGGGGCCCGGCAAGCCAAGGCCAAGCGAGCCATGGCACGTCGGATGATGGCTCCAGCTGGCGCCCCGGCACTTTCTGTGGCATTGATGCTCGGTTTCAAAGACAAACGTGCGCAGGGCCAGGGGACCGCGGATGACTGCTCGTGCTGGCCCCGTTGGGCGGCATTGATGGTCGGTTGCAAAGAAAATGCGCGATTGCTCGTGTCGGGGCCTGGCAAGCCAAGGCCAAGCGAGCCATGGCAACGCGGATGATGGCTCGCTAGTGCTGGCGCCGTGCACAGTGGCCTCGCACACTCGCCCTGCACGCTTCCCTTGCACGCAGCCTTGCACACTAGCCTCGCATGCGAGCCTTGCACCCTAGCCATGCAAACTAGCCTTGCACGGTAGCCATGCACACAAGCCGTGCACATTAGCCATGCGCACAAGCCCCGCACACTAGCCTTGCGCACAACCCTTGCACACAAGCCATGCACTCGAGCAATGCACACAAGCCTTGCACTCAAGCAATGCACACAAGCCCTGGACACTAGCCTTGCACACGGGCCTGGCACACAAGCCTTGGGCACTAGCCTTGCGCACTAGCGTTCCACATGAGCCTTGCACACTAGCCTTGGACACTAGCCTTGCACACAGGCCTTGCACACTAGGCATGCTTGGGCGAGCTGATCCCGCATCAAGTCGACGGGTCTAGGCATTCTTGGGCGCAGATCCCGCATCGTCTCGTCGCGTCTGGGCGCAAACACGTCGCGTCTCGTTGCGTCTTCAGAAGTCGTCGCTAACAGCACCTTTGGTTGCCACTGGTGGTTAGGCTGGTTGGTTGCGCAAACCCTATAGGAGGGTGGCATGCTGGTGGGCGTTTTTGCCCGGATAGGCACTAGAATGTGCAGATTTTGGGCGTTTTTGCCTGGATAGGCTAAGGAATGGGCATGCTTTGGGCGTTTTTGCCCGGATAGGCACCGGAATGCTTGGCCTTGGCTTGTCCTAGCAAGGCATTGCTGGGTTGGGCTCCCTTGGCCTTTTGGGCGCCTTGGACGATGTCTTGCGAAGACCATGGGCACAAGGCCATGGCATATGGTGAGGAAAGGACCACGGTTGCCAAGGTTAGGCACCGGAATGCTTGGCCTTGGCTTGCCAAAGCAGGGCATTGCTGGGTTGGGCTCCCTTGGCCTTCCGGGCGCCTTGGACACTGTCTTGGGAAGACCATGGGCACAAGGCCATGGCATATGGTGGGGAATGGACCACGGTTGCCAAGGCTAGGCATATAGAGAGGAATTGCATTTTTGCCCGGATAGGCACCGGAATGCTTGGCCTTGGCTTGCCATAGCAGGGCATTGCTGGGTTGGGCTCCCTTGGCCTTCCGGGGGCCTTGGACGCTGTCTTGGGAAGACCATGGGCACAAGGCCATGGCATATAGTGAGGAATGGACCACGGTTGGCAAGGCTAGGCTATAGAGAGGAATGGACCACGGTTGCCAAGGTTGCGCAAGTTTTGGGCATTTTTTGCCCGGATATGCCCAAGTATGCCCCGATAGGCCCGTTACGCCCCGGTATGAACGCGTATGCCCGGATAGACTCGGTATGCCTTGGGATACATGCGTATGCCCCGATAGGCTTGGTACGCCCCGATATGCGCACGTGTGCCCCAGTAGGGCTCGGTATGCCCCGGTATGTACGCGTGTGCCCCGATAGGCCCGGTATGCCCCGATATGCACACGTGTGCCCCAATAGGGGTCGGTATGCCCCGGTAGGTACGCGTGTGCCCCGTAATGCACGTTTCGCAGATCTCCCCGCATGTCCCGCCCCTATATGTAATACTTACTTACTTACTTACTTTCTTTCTTGCTTGCTTGCTTGCTTGCAATGGTTGGGAGTGCCCGGCATGCCCCGCTGCAGAGACCAAGGGCGCAATGACTTGGCACCGCGGATGCCGGGACTCCGGCACTTCCCGTGGCACTGATGGTTGGTTCCAAAGACAAAAGGCCGTGCAAGGCCACCGCACCGCGGATGATTTTGCTCGTGCTGGCGCCGTTGTGTGGCCAAAGAACATGCGCGAATGCTCGTGTCGGAAGGGTTGGTGTCCTGGCCCCGCGGGTGTCACGAATGCTCGGTTGCGAAGACCATGGGACCAGAGCCATGGCACGTCGGATGATGGCTCCAGCTGGCGCCCCGGCACTTTCTGTGGCATTGATGCTCGGTTTCAAAGACAAACGTGCGCAGGGCCAGGGGACCGCGGATGACTGCTCGTGCTGGCCCCGTTGGGCGGCATTGATGGTCGGTTGCAAAGAAAATGCGCGATTGCTCGTGTCGGGGCCTGGCAAGCCAAGGCCAAGCGAGCCATGGCAACGCGGATGATGGCTCCAGCTGGCGCCCCGGCACTTTCTGTGGCATTGATGCTCGGTTTCGAAGACAAACGTGCGCAGGGCCAGGGGACCGCGGAGGACTGCTCGTGCTGGCCCCGTTGGGCGGCATTGATGGTGTGTTGCAGAGAGCATGTGCGATTGCAAGTGTCGGCCGGGTTTGGGTTCCCTTGGGCTTTCGGGTGCCTTGGACGCTGTCTTGCGAAGACCATGGGCACAAGGCCCCGTCCTGGCCCCTTGTTCGATTCGCTCTCGTCTTGCGCTTGCTTCCAAGGTCCTCCATGACCTTCCCCATGGCCTTGCTAGATCCCCCCCATGACGCATGACCTCTGTCCGTTGATTGGTTTTGAGTGCACACCATGCCCGGCTTGGCACCGTGTTGTCGCGTGAGTGGCATTTGGATCGTGCATGCTGGTGGGCTACCTGCCAATGCGCACAAGCCTTGCACACTAGCCTTGCGCACGAGCCTTGCACAAAAGCCTTGGACACAAGCCTTGCGCACAAGCCATGCGCACAAGCCTTGGACGCTAGCCTTGCACACAAGCCATGCATACAAGCCTTGCTCACAAGCCTTGGGCACTGGCCCATCGCAGTAGCCTTGCACACAAGCCTTGCGCACTAGCTTTGGGCACGAGCCTTGCGCACTTGCCTTGGGCACTAGCCTTGCACACAACCCTTGGGAACTAGCCTTGCGCACCAGCCTTGCCCACAAGCCTTGCACACCAGCCTTGCACACTAGCCTTGCATACAAGCCTTGCACACTAGCCTTGCACACAGGCCATGCTCACTAGCCTTGGGCACTAGCCTTGCACACAGACCTTGGGCACTAGCCTTGCGCACTAGCCTTGCCCACGAGCCTTGCACACTAGCCTTGCACGCAGGCCTTGCACGCTAGGCATGCTTGGGCCAGCAGCTCCCGCATCAAGTCGGCGGGTGTAGGCACGGTTGGGCGCAGATC
>NW_027518795.1:935000-937500 GCF_043159265.1 Tasmannia lanceolata | reverse complement strand
GGCTCCAGCTGGCGCCCCGGCACTTTCTGTGGCATTGATGCTCGGTTTCAAAGACAAACGTGCGCAGTGCCAGGGTACTGCGGATGACTGCTCGTGCTGGCCCCGTTGGGCGGCATTGATGGTCGGTTGCAAAGAAAATGCGCGATTGCTCGTGTCGAGGCCCGGCAAGCCAAGGCCAAGCGAGCCATGGCACGTCGGATGATGGCTCCAGCTGGCGCCCTGGCACTTTCTGTGGCATTGATGCTCGGTTTCAAAGACAAACGTGCGCAGGGCCAGGGGACCGCGGATGACTGCTCGTGCTGGCCCCGTTGGGCGGCATTGATGGTCGGTTGCAAAGAAAATGCGCGATTGCTCGTGTCGGGGCCTGGCAAGCCAAGGCCAAGCGAGCCATGGCAACGCGGATGATGGCTCGCTAGTGCTGGCGCCGTGCACAGTGGCCTCGCACACTCGCCCTGCACGCTTCCCTTGCACGCAGCCTTGCACACTAGCCTCGCATGCGAGCCTTGCACCCTAGCCATGCAAACTAGCCTTGCACGGTAGCCATGCACACAAGCCGTGCACATTAGCCATGCGCACAAGCCCCGCACACTAGCCTTGCGCACAACCCTTGCACACAAGCCATGCACTCGAGCAATGCACACAAGCCTTGCACTCAAGCAATGCACACAAGCCCTGGACACTAGCCTTGCACACGGGCCTGGCACACAAGCCTTGGGCACTAGCCTTGCGCACTAGCGTTCCACATGAGCCTTGCACACTAGCCTTGGACACTAGCCTTGCACACAGGCCTTGCACACTAGGCATGCTTGGGCGAGCTGATCCCGCATCAAGTCGACGGGTCTAGGCATTCTTGGGCGCAGATCCCGCATCGTCTCGTCGCGTCTGGGCGCAAACACGTCGCGTCTCGTTGCGTCTTCAGAAGTCGTCGCTAACAGCACCTTTGGTTGCCACTGGTGGTTAGGCTGGTTGGTTGCGCAAACCCTATAGGAGGGTGGCATGCTGGTGGGCGTTTTTGCCCGGATAGGCACTAGAATGTGCAGATTTTGGGCGTTTTTGCCTGGATAGGCTAAGGAATGGGCATGCTTTGGGCGTTTTTGCCCGGATAGGCACCGGAATGCTTGGCCTTGGCTTGTCCTAGCAAGGCATTGCTGGGTTGGGCTCCCTTGGCCTTTTGGGCGCCTTGGACGATGTCTTGCGAAGACCATGGGCACAAGGCCATGGCATATGGTGAGGAAAGGACCACGGTTGCCAAGGTTAGGCACCGGAATGCTTGGCCTTGGCTTGCCAAAGCAGGGCATTGCTGGGTTGGGCTCCCTTGGCCTTCCGGGCGCCTTGGACACTGTCTTGGGAAGACCATGGGCACAAGGCCATGGCATATGGTGGGGAATGGACCACGGTTGCCAAGGCTAGGCATATAGAGAGGAATTGCATTTTTGCCCGGATAGGCACCGGAATGCTTGGCCTTGGCTTGCCATAGCAGGGCATTGCTGGGTTGGGCTCCCTTGGCCTTCCGGGGGCCTTGGACGCTGTCTTGGGAAGACCATGGGCACAAGGCCATGGCATATAGTGAGGAATGGACCACGGTTGGCAAGGCTAGGCTATAGAGAGGAATGGACCACGGTTGCCAAGGTTGCGCAAGTTTTGGGCATTTTTTGCCCGGATATGCCCAAGTATGCCCCGATAGGCCCGTTACGCCCCGGTATGAACGCGTATGCCCGGATAGACTCGGTATGCCTTGGGATACATGCGTATGCCCCGATAGGCTTGGTACGCCCCGATATGCGCACGTGTGCCCCAGTAGGGCTCGGTATGCCCCGGTATGTACGCGTGTGCCCCGATAGGCCCGGTATGCCCCGATATGCACACGTGTGCCCCAATAGGGGTCGGTATGCCCCGGTAGGTACGCGTGTGCCCCGTAATGCACGTTTCGCAGATCTCCCCGCATGTCCCGCCCCTATATGTAATACTTACTTACTTACTTACTTTCTTTCTTGCTTGCTTGCTTGCTTGCAATGGTTGGGAGTGCCCGGCATGCCCCGCTGCAGAGACCAAGGGCGCAATGACTTGGCACCGCGGATGCCGGGACTCCGGCACTTCCCGTGGCACTGATGGTTGGTTCCAAAGACAAAAGGCCGTGCAAGGCCACCGCACCGCGGATGATTTTGCTCGTGCTGGCGCCGTTGTGTGGCCAAAGAACATGCGCGAATGCTCGTGTCGGAAGGGTTGGTGTCCTGGCCCCGCGGGTGTCACGAATGCTCGGTTGCGAAGACCATGGGACCAGAGCCATGGCACGTCGGATGATGGCTCCAGCTGGCGCCCCGGCACTTTCTGTGGCATTGATGCTCGGTTTCAAAGACAAACGTGCGCAGGGCCAGGGGACCGCGGATGACTGCTCGTGCTGGCCCCGTTGGGCGGCATTGATGGTCGGTTGCAAAGAAAATGCGCGATTGCTCGTGTCGGGGCCTGGCAAGCCAAGGCCAAGCGAGCCATGGCAACGCGG
>NW_027518795.1:922500-925000 GCF_043159265.1 Tasmannia lanceolata | reverse complement strand
CAAGGCCATGGCATATGGTGGGGAATGGACCACGGTTGCCAAGGCTAGGCATATAGAGAGGAATCGCATTTTTGCCCGGATAGGCACCGGAATGCTTGGCCTTGGCTTGCCATAGCAGGGCATTGCTGGGTTGGGCTCCCTTGGCCTTCCGGGGGCCTTGGACGCTGTCTTGGGAAGACCATGGGCACAAGGCCATGGCATATAGTGAGGAATGGACCACGGTTGGCAAGGCTAGGCATATAGAGAGGAATGGACCACGGTTGCCAAGGTTGCGCAAGTTTTGGGCATTTTTTGCCCGGATATGCCCAAGTATGCCCCGATAGGCCCGTTACGCCCCGGTATGAACGCGTATGACCGGATAGACTCGGTATGCCTTGGGATACATGCGTATGCCCCGATAGGCTTGGTACGCCCCGATATGCGCACGTGTGCCCCAGTAGGGCTCGGTATGCCCCGGTATGTACGCGTGTGCCCCGATAGGCCCGGTATGCCCCGATAGGCCCGGTATGCCCCGATATGCACACGTGTGCCCCAATAGGGGTCGGTATGCCCCGGTAGGTACGCGTGTGCCCCGTAATGCACGTTTCGCAGATCTCCCCGCATGTCCCGCCCCTATATGTAATACTTACTTACTTACTTACTTTCTTTCTTGCTTGCTTGCTTGCTTGCAATGGTTGGGAGTGCCCGGCATGCCCCGCTGCAGAGACCAAGGGCGCAATGACTTGGCACCGCGGATGCCGGGACTCCGGCACTTCCCGTGGCACTGATGGTTGGTTCCAAAGACAAAAGGCCGTGCAAGGCCACCGCACCGCGGATGATTTTGCTCGTGCTGGCGCCGTTGTGTGGCCAAAGAACATGCGCGAATGCTCGTGTCGGAAGGGTTGGTGTCCTGGCCCCGCGGGTGTCACGAATGCTCGGTTGCGAAGACCATGGGACCAGAGCCATGGCACGTCGGATGATGGCTCCAGCTGGCGCCCCGGCACTTTCTGTGGCATTGATGCTCGGTTTCAAAGACAAACGTGCGCAGGGCCAGGGGACCGCGGATGACTGCTCGTGCTGGCCCCGTTGGGCGACATTGATGGTCGGTTGCAAAGAAAATGCGCGATTGCTCGTGTCGGGGCCTGGCAAGCCAAGGCCAAGCGAGCCATGGCAACGCGGATGATGGCTCCAGCTGGCGCCCCGGCACTTTCTGTGGCATTGATGCTCGGTTTCGAAGACAAACGTGCGCAGGGCCAGGGGACCGCGGAGGACTGCTCGTGCTGGCCCCGTTGGGCGGCATTGATGGTGTGTTGCAGAGAGCATGTGCGATTGCAAGTGTCGGCCGGGTTTGGGTTCCCTTGGGCTTTCGGGTGCCTTGGACGCTGTCTTGCGAAGACCATGGGCACAAGGCCCCGTCCTGGCCCCTTGTTCGATTCGCTCTCGTCTTGCGCTTGCTTCCAAGGTCCTCCATGACCTTCCCCATGGCCTTGCTAGATCCCCCCCATGACGCATGACCTCTGTCCGTTGATTGGTTTTGAGTGCACACCATGCCCGGCTTGGCACCGTGTTGTCGCGTGAGTGGCATTTGGATCGTGCATGCTGGTGGGCTACCTGCCAATGCGCACAAGCCTTGCACACTAGCCTTGCGCACGAGCCTTGCACAAAAGCCTTGGACACAAGCCTTGCGCACAAGCCATGCGCACAAGCCTTGGACGCTAGCCTTGCACACAAGCCATGCATACAAGCCTTGCTCACAAGCCTTGGGCACTGGCCCATCGCAGTAGCCTTGCACACAAGCCTTGCGCACTAGCTTTGGGCACGAGCCTTGCGCACTTGCCTTGGGCACTAGCCTTGCACACAACCCTTGGGAACTAGCCTTGCGCACCAGCCTTGCGCACAAGCCTTGCACACCAGCCTTGCACACTAGCCTTGCATACAAGCCTTGCACACTAGCCTTGCACACAGGCCATGCTCACTAGCCTTGGGCACTAGCCTTGCACACAGACCTTGGGCACTAGCCTTGCGCACTAGCCTTGCCCACGAGCCTTGCACACTAGCCTTGCACGCAGGCCTTGCACGCTAGGCATGCTTGGGCCAGCAGCTCCCGCATCAAGTCGGCGGGTGTAGGCACGGTTGGGCGCAGATCCCGCATCGCCTCGTCGCGTCTGGGCGCAAACCCGTCGCGTCTCGTTGCGTCTTCAGAAGTCGTCGCTAACAGCACCTTTGGTTGCCACTGGTGGTTAGGCGGGTTGGTTGCGCAAACCCTATAGGAGGGTGGCATGCTGCGGGGCGCTGGAATGCGCAGGCTTAGGGCGTTTTTGCCCGGATAGGCACTGGAATGTGCTGGTTTTGGGCGTTTTTGCCTGGATAGGCTAAGGAATGGGCATGCTTTGGGCGTTTTCCCCGGATAGGCACTGGAATGGGCTGGTTTTGGGCGTTTTTGCCTGGATAGGCTAACGAATGGGGCATGCTTTGGGCGTTTTTGCCCGGGTAGGCACTGGAATGCCTGGCCTTGGCTGGG
>NW_027518795.1:895000-902500 GCF_043159265.1 Tasmannia lanceolata | reverse complement strand
TTTGGGCATTTTTTGCCCGGATATGCCCAAGTATGCCCCGATAGGCCCGTTACGCCCCGGTATGAACGCGTATGCCCGGATAGACTCGGTATGCCTTGGGATACATGCGTATGCCCCGATAGGCTTGGTACGCCCCGATATGCGCACGTGTGCCCCAGTAGGGCTCGGTATGCCCCGGTATGTACGCGTGTGCCCCGATAGGCCCGGTATGCCCCGATATGCACACGTGTGCCCCAATAGGGGTCGGTATGCCCCGGTAGGTACGCGTGTGCCCCGTAATGCACGTTTCGCAGATCTCCCCGCATGTCCCGCCCCTATATGTAATACTTACTTACTTACTTACTTTCTTTCTTGCTTGCTTGCTTGCTTGCAATGGTTGGGAGTGCCCGGCATGCCCCGCTGCAGAGACCAAGGGCGCAATGACTTGGCACCGCGGATGCCGGGACTCCGGCACTTCCCGTGGCACTGATGGTTGGTTCCAAAGACAAAAGGCCGTGCAAGGCCACCACACCGCGGATGATTTTGCTCGTGCTGGCGCCGTTGTGTGGCCAAAGAACATGCGCGAATGCTCGTGTCGGAAGGGTTGGTGTCCTGGCCCCGCGGGTGTCACGAATGCTCGGTTGCGAAGACCATGGGACCAGAGCCATGGCACGTCGGATGATGGCTCCAGCTGGCGCCCCGGCACTTTCTGTGGCATTGATGCTCGGTTTCAAAGACAAACGTGCGCAGGGCCAGGGGACCGCGGATGACTGCTCGTGCTGGCCCCGTTGGGCGGCATTGATGGTCGGTTGCAAAGAAAATGCGCGATTGCTCGTGTCGGGGCCCGGCAAGCCAAGGCCAAGCGAGCCATGGCACGTCGGATGATGGCTCCAGCTGGCGCCCCGGCACTTTCTGTGGCATTGATGCTCGGTTTCAAAGACAAACGTGCGCAGGGCCAGGGGACCGCGGATGACTGCTCGTGCTGGCCCCGTTGGGCGGCATTGATGGTCGGTTGCAAAGAAAATGCGCGATTGCTCGTGTCGGGGCCTGGCAAGCCAAGGCCAAGCGAGCCATGGCAACGCGGATGATGGCTCGCTAGTGCTGGCGCCGTGCACAGTGGCCTCGCACACTCGCCCTGCACGCTTCCCTTGCACGCAGCCTTGCACACTAGCCTCGCATGCGAGCCTTGCACCCTAGCCATGCAAACTAGCCTTGCACGGTAGCCATGCACACAAGCCGTGCACATTAGCCATGCGCACAAGCCCCGCACACTAGCCTTGCGCACAACCCTTGCACACAAGCCATGCACTCGAGCAATGCACACAAGCCTTGCACTCAAGCAATGCACACAAGCCCTGGACACTAGCCTTGCACACGGGCCTGGCACACAAGCCTTGGGCACTAGCCTTGCGCACTAGCGTTCCACATGAGCCTTGCACACTAGCCTTGGACACTAGCCTTGCACACAGGCCTTGCACACTAGGCATGCTTGGGCGAGCTGATCCCGCATCAAGTCGACGGGTCTAGGCATTCTTGGGCGCAGATCCCGCATCGTCTCGTCGCGTCTGGGCGCAAACACGTCGCGTCTCGTTGCGTCTTCAGAAGTCGTCGCTAACAGCACCTTTGGTTGCCACTGGTGGTTAGGCTGGTTGGTTGCGCAAACCCTATAGGAGGGTGGCATGCTGGTGGGCGTTTTTGCCCGGATAGGCACTAGAATGTGCAGATTTTGGGCGTTTTTGCCTGGATAGGCTAAGGAATGGGCATGCTTTGGGCGTTTTTGCCCGGATAGGCACCGGAATGCTTGGCCTTGGCTTGTCCTAGCAAGGCATTGCTGGGTTGGGCTCCCTTGGCCTTTTGGGCGCCTTGGACGATGTCTTGCGAAGACCATGGGCACAAGGCCATGGCATATGGTGAGGAAAGGACCACGGTTGCCAAGGTTAGGCACCGGAATGCTTGGCCTTGGCTTGCCAAAGCAGGGCATTGCTGGGTTGGGCTCCCTTGGCCTTCCGGGCGCCTTGGACACTGTCTTGGGAAGACCATGGGCACAAGGCCATGGCATATGGTGGGGAATGGACCACGGTTGCCAAGGCTAGGCATATAGAGAGGAATTGCATTTTTGCCCGGATAGGCACCGGAATGCTTGGCCTTGGCTTGCCATAGCAGGGCATTGCTGGGTTGGGCTCCCTTGGCCTTCCGGGGGCCTTGGACGCTGTCTTGGGAAGACCATGGGCACAAGGCCATGGCATATAGTGAGGAATGGACCACGGTTGGCAAGGCTAGGCATATAGAGAGGAATGGACCACGGTTGCCAAGGTTGCGCAAGTTTTGGGCATTTTTTGCCCGGATATGCCCAAGTATGCCCCGATAGGCCCGTTACGCCCCGGTATGAACGCGTATGCCCGGATAGACTCGGTATGCCTTGGGATACATGCGTATGCCCCGATAGGCTTGGTACGCCCCGATATGCGCACGTGTGCCCCAGTAGGGCTCGGTATGCCCCGGTATGTACGTGTGTGCCCCGATAGGCCCGGTATGCCCCGATATGCACACGTGTGCCCCAATAGGGGTCGGTATGCCCCGGTAGGTACGCGTGTGCCCCGTAATGCACGTTTCGCAGATCTCCCCGCATGTCCCGCCCCTATATGTAATACTTACTTACTTACTTACTTTCTTTCTTGCTTGCTTGCTTGCTTGCAATGGTTGGGAGTGCCCGGCATGCCCCGCTGCAGAGACCAAGGGCGCAATGACTTGGCACCGCGGATGCCGGGACTCCGGCACTTCCCGTGGCACTGATGGTTGGTTCCAAAGACAAAAGGCCGTGCAAGGCTACCGCACCGCGGATGATTTTGCTCGTGCTGGCGCCGTTGTGTGGCCAAAGAACATGCGCGAATGCTCGTGTCGGAAGGGTTGGTGTCCTGGCCCCGCGGGTGTCACGAATGCTCGGTTGCGAAGACCATGGGACCAGAGCCATGGCACGTCGGATGATGGCTCCAGCTGGCGCCCCGGCACTTTCTGTGGCATTGATGCTCGGTTTCAAAGACAAACGTGCGCAGGGCCAGGGGACCGCGGATGACTGCTCGTGCTGGCCCCGTTGGGCGGCATTGATGGTCGGTTGCAAAGAAAATGCGCGATTGCTCGTGTCGGGGCCCGGCAAGCCAAGGCCAAGCGAGCCATGGCACGTCGGATGATGGCTCCAGCTGGCGCCCCGGCACTTTCTGTGGCATTGATGCTCGGTTTCAAAGACAAACGTGCGCAGGGCCAGGGGACCGCGGATGACTGCTCGTGCTGGCCCCGTTGGGCGGCATTGATGGTCGGTTGCAAAGAAAATGCGCGATTGCTCGTGTCGGGGCCTGGCAAGCCAAGGCCAAGCGAGCCATGGCAACGCGGATGATGGCTCGCTAGTGCTGGCGCCGTGCACAGTGGCCTCGCACACTCGCCCTGCACGCTTCCCTTGCACGCAGCCTTGCACACTAGCCTCGCATGCGAGCCTTGCACCCTAGCCATGCAAACTAGCCTTGCACGGTAGCCATGCACACAAGCCGTGCACATTAGCCATGCGCACAAGCCCCGCACACTAGCCTTGCGCACAACCCTTGCACACAAGCCATGCACTCGAGCAATGCACACAAGCCTTGCACTCAAGCAATGCACACAAGCCCTGGACACTAGCCTTGCACACGGGCCTGGCACACAAGCCTTGGGCACTAGCCTTGCGCACTAGCGTTCCACATGAGCCTTGCACACTAGCCTTGGACACTAGCCTTGCACACAGGCCTTGCACACTAGGCATGCTTGGGCGAGCTGATCCCGCATCAAGTCGACGGGTCTAGGCATTCTTGGGCGCAGATCCCGCATCGTCTCGTCGCGTCTGGGCGCAAACACGTCGCGTCTCGTTGCGTCTTCAGAAGTCGTCGCTAACAGCACCTTTGGTTGCCACTGGTGGTTAGGCTGGTTGGTTGCGCAAACCCTATAGGAGGGTGGCATGCTGGTGGGCGTTTTTGCCCGGATAGGCACTAGAATGTGCAGATTTTGGGCGTTTTTGCCTGGATAGGCTAAGGAATGGGCATGCTTTGGGCGTTTTTGCCCGGATAGGCACCGGAATGCTTGGCCTTGGCTTGTCCTAGCAAGGCATTGCTGGGTTGGGCTCCCTTGGCCTTTTGGGCGCCTTGGACGATGTCTTGCGAAGACCATGGGCACAAGGCCATGGCATATGGTGAGGAAAGGACCACGGTTGCCAAGGTTAGGCACCGGAATGCTTGGCCTTGGCTTGCCAAAGCAGGGCATTGCTGGGTTGGGCTCCCTTGGCCTTCCGGGCGCCTTGGACACTGTCTTGGGAAGACCATGGGCACAAGGCCATGGCATATGGTGGGGAATGGACCACGGTTGCCAAGGCTAGGCATATAGAGAGGAATTGCATTTTTGCCCGGATAGGCACCGGAATGCTTGGCCTTGGCTTGCCATAGCAGGGCATTGCTGGGTTGGGCTCCCTTGGCCTTCCGGGGGCCTTGGACGCTGTCTTGGGAAGACCATGGGCACAAGGCCATGGCATATAGTGAGGAATGGACCACGGTTGGCAAGGCTAGGCATATAGAGAGGAATGGACCACGGTTGCCAAGGTTGCGCAAGTTTTGGGCATTTTTTGCCCGGATATGCCCAAGTATGCCCCGATAGGCCCGTTACGCCCCGGTATGAACGCGTATGCCCGGATAGACTCGGTATGCCTTGGGATACATGCGTATGCCCCGATAGGCTTGGTACGCCCCGATATGCGCACGTGTGCCCCAGTAGGGCTCGGTATGCCCCGGTATGTACGCGTGTGCCCCGATAGGCCCGGTATGCCCCGATATGCACACGTGTGCCCCAATAGGGGTCGGTATGCCCCGGTAGGTACGCGTGTGCCCCGTAATGCACGTTTCGCAGATCTCCCCGCATGTCCCGCCCCTATATGTAATACTTACTTACTTACTTACTTTCTTTCTTGCTTGCTTGCTTGCTTGCAATGGTTGGGAGTGCCCGGCATGCCCCGCTGCAGAGACCAAGGGCGCAATGACTTGGCACCGCGGATGCCGGGACTCCGGCACTTCCCGTGGCACTGATGGTTGGTTCCAAAGACAAAAGGCCGTGCAAGGCCACCGCACCGCGGATGATTTTGCTCGTGCTGGCGCCGTTGTGTGGCCAAAGAACATGCGCGAATGCTCGTGTCGGAAGGGTTGGTGTCCTGGCCCCGCGGGTGTCACGAATGCTCGGTTGCGAAGACCATGGGACCAGAGCCATGGCACGTCGGATGATGGCTCCAGCTGGCGCCCCGGCACTTTCTGTGGCATTGATGCTCGGTTTCAAAGACAAACGTGCGCAGGGCCAGGGGACCGCGGATGACTGCTCGTGCTGGCCCCGTTGGGCGGCATTGATGGTCGGTTGCAAAGAAAATGCGCGATTGCTCGTGTCGGGGCCCGGCAAGCCAAGGCCAAGCGAGCCATGGCACGTCGGATGATGGCTCCAGCTGGCGCCCCGGCACTTTCTGTGGCATTGATGCTCGGTTTCAAAGACAAACGTGCGCAGGGCCAGGGGACCGCGGATGACTGCTCGTGCTGGCCCCGTTGGGCGGCATTGATGGTCGGTTGCAAAGAAAATGCGCGATTGCTCGTGTCGGGGCCTGGCAAGCCAAGGCCAAGCGAGCCATGGCAACGCGGATGATGGCTCGCTAGTGCTGGCGCCGTGCACAGTGGCCTCGCACACTCGCCCTGCACGCTTCCCTTGCACGCAGCCTTGCACACTAGCCTCGCATGCGAGCCTTGCACCCTAGCCATGCAAACTAGCCTTGCACGGTAGCCATGCACACAAGCCGTGCACATTAGCCATGCGCACAAGCCCCGCACACTAGCCTTGCGCACAACCCTTGCACACAAGCCATGCACTCGAGCAATGCACACAAGCCTTGCACTCAAGCAATGCACACAAGCCCTGGACACTAGCCTTGCACACGGGCCTGGCACACAAGCCTTGGGCACTAGCCTTGCGCACTAGCGTTCCACATGAGCCTTGCACACTAGCCTTGGACACTAGCCTTGCACACAGGCCTTGCACACTAGGCATGCTTGGGCGAGCTGATCCCGCATCAAGTCGACGGGTCTAGGCATTCTTGGGCGCAGATCCCGCATCGTCTCGTCGCGTCTGGGCGCAAACACGTCGCGTCTCGTTGCGTCTTCAGAAGTCGTCGCTAACAGCACCTTTGGTTGCCACTGGTGGTTAGGCTGGTTGGTTGCGCAAACCCTATAGGAGGGTGGCATGCTGGTGGGCGTTTTTGCCCGGATAGGCACTAGAATGTGCAGATTTTGGGCGTTTTTGCCTGGATAGGCTAAGGAATGGGCATGCTTTGGGCGTTTTTGCCCGGATAGGCACCGGAATGCTTGGCCTTGGCTTGTCCTAGCAAGGCATTGCTGGGTTGGGCTCCCTTGGCCTTTTGGGCGCCTTGGACGATGTCTTGCGAAGACCATGGGCACAAGGCCATGGCATATGGTGAGGAAAGGACCACGGTTGCCAAGGTTAGGCACCGGAATGCTTGGCCTTGGCTTGCCAAAGCAGGGCATTGCTGGGTTGGGCTCCCTTGGCCTTCCGGGCGCCTTGGACACTGTCTTGGGAAGACCATGGGCACAAGGCCATGGCATATGGTGGGGAATGGACCACGGTTGCCAAGGCTAGGCATATAGAGAGGAATTGCATTTTTGCCCGGATAGGCACCGGAATGCTTGGCCTTGGCTTGCCATAGCAGGGCATTGCTGGGTTGGGCTCCCTTGGCCTTCCGGGGGCCTTGGACGCTGTCTTGGGAAGACCATGGGCACAAGGCCATGGCATATAGTGAGGAATGGACCACGGTTGGCAAGGCTAGGCATATAGAGAGGAATGGACCACGGTTGCCAAGGTTGCGCAAGTTTTGGGCATTTTTTGCCCGGATATGCCCAAGTATGCCCCGATAGGCCCGTTACGCCCCGGTATGAACGCGTATGCCCGGATAGACTCGGTATGCCTTGGGATACATGCGTATGCCCCGATAGGCTTGGTACGCCCCGATATGCGCACGTGTGCCCCAGTAGGGCTCGGTATGCCCCGGTATGTACGCGTGTGCCCCGATAGGCCCGGTATGCCCCGATATGCACACGTGTGCCCCAATAGGGGTCGGTATGCCCCGGTAGGTACGCGTGTGCCCCGTAATGCACGTTTCGCAGATCTCCCCGCATGTCCCGCCCCTATATGTAATACTTACTTACTTACTTACTTTCTTTCTTGCTTGCTTGCTTGCTTGCAATGGTTGGGAGTGCCCGGCATGCCCCGCTGCAGAGACCAAGGGCGCAATGACTTGGCACCGCGGATGCCGGGACTCCGGCACTTCCCTTGGCACTGATGGTTGGTTCCAAAGACAAAAGGCCGTGCAAGGCCACCGCACCGCGGATGATTTTGCTCGTGCTGGCGCCGTTGTGTGGCCAAAGAACATGCGCGAATGCTCGTGTCGGAAGGGTTGGTGTC
>NW_027518795.1:882500-885000 GCF_043159265.1 Tasmannia lanceolata | reverse complement strand
CTTGGCCTTGGCTTGCCCTAGCAGGGCATTGCTGGGTTGGGCTCCCTTGGCCTTTTGGGCGCCTTGGACGATGTCTTGCGAAGACCATGGGCACAAGGCCATGGCATATGGTGAGGAAAGGACCACGGTTGCCAAGGTTAGGCACCGGAATGCTTGGCCTTGGCTTGCCAAAGCAGGGCATTGCTGGGTTGGGCTCCCTTGGCCTTCCGGGCGCCTTGGACACTGTCTTGGGAAGACCATGGGCACAAGGCCATGGCATATGGTGGGGAATGGACCACGGTTGCCAAGGCTAGGCATATAGAGAGGAATCGCATTTTTGCCCGGATAGGCACCGGAATGCTTGGCCTTGGCTTGCCATAGCAGGGCATTGCTGGGTTGGGCTCCCTTGGCCTTCCGGGGGCCTTGGACGCTGTCTTGGGAAGACCATGGGCACAAGGCCATGGCATATAGTGAGGAATGGACCACGGTTGGCAAGGCTAGGCATATAGAGAGGAATGGACCACGGTTGCCAAGGTTGCGCAAGTTTTGGGCATTTTTTGCCCGGATATGCCCAAGTATGCCCCGATAGGCCCGTTACGCCCCGGTATGAACGCGTATGCCCGGATAGACTCGGTATGCCTTGGGATACATGCGTATGCCCCGATAGGCTTGGTACGCCCCGATATGCGCACGTGTGCCCCAGTAGGGCTCGGTATGCCCCGGTATGTACGCGTGTGCCCCGATAGGCCCGGTATGCCCCGATATGCACACGTGTGCCCCAATAGGGGTCGGTATGCCCCGGTAGGTACGCGTGTGCCCCGTAATGCACGTTTCGCAGATCTCCCCGCATGTCCCGCCCCTATATGTAATACTTACTTACTTACTTACTTTCTTTCTTGCTTGCTTGCTTGCTTGCAATGGTTGGGAGTGCCCGGCATGCCCCGCTGCAGAGACCAAGGGCGCAATGACTTGGCACCGCGGATGCCGGGGCCGTGCAAGGCCACCGCACCGCGGATGATTTTGCTCGTGCTGGCGCCGTTGTGTGGCCAAAGAACATGCGCGAATGCTCGTGTCGGAAGGGTTGGTGTCCTGGCCCCGCGGGTGTCACGAATGCTCGGTTGCGAAGACCATGGGACCAGAGCCATGGCACGTCGGATGATGGCTCCAGCTGGCGCCCCGGCACTTTCTGTGGCATTGATGCTCGGTTTCAAAGACAAACGTGCGCAGGGCCAGGGGACCGCGGATGACTGCTCGTGCTGGCCCCGTTGGGCGGCATTGATGGTCGGTTGCAAAGAAAATGCGCGATTGCTCGTGTCGGGGCCTGGCAAGCCAAGGCCAAGCGAGCCATGGCAACGCGGATGATGGCTCCAGCTGGCGCCCCGGCACTTTCTGTGGCATTGATGCTCGGTTTCGAAGACAAACGTGCGCAGGGCCAGGGGACCGCGGAGGACTGCTCGTGCTGGCCCCGTTGGGCGGCATTGATGGTGTGTTGCAGAGAGCATGTGCGATTGCAAGTGTCGGCCGGGTTTGGGTTCCCTTGGGCTTTCGGGTGCCTTGGACGCTGTCTTGCGAAGACCATGGGCACAAGGCCCCGTCCTGGCCCCTTGTTCGATTCGCTCTCGTCTTGCGCTTGCTTCCAAGGTCCTCCATGACCTTCCCCATGGCCTTGCTAGATCCCCCCCATGACGCATGACCTCTGTCCGTTGATTGGTTTTGAGTGCACACCATGCCCGGCTTGGCACCGTGTTGTCGCGTGAGTGGCATTTGGATCGTGCATGCTGGTGGGCTACCTGCCAATGCGCACAAGCCTTGCACACTAGCCTTGCGCACGAGCCTTGCACAAAAGCCTTGGACACAAGCCTTGCGCACAAGCCATGCGCACAAGCCTTGGACGCTAGCCTTGCACACAAGCCATGCATACAAGCCTTGCTCACAAGCCTTGGGCACTGGCCCATCGCAGTAGCCTTGCACACAAGCCTTGCGCACTAGCTTTGGGCACGAGCCTTGCGCACTTGCCTTGGGCACTAGCCTTGCACACAACCCTTGGGAACTAGCCTTGCGCACCAGCCTTGCCCACAAGCCTTGCACACCAGCCTTGCACACTAGCCTTGCATACAAGCCTTGCACACTAGCCTTGCACACAGGCCATGCTCACTAGCCTTGGGCACTAGCCTTGCACACAGACCTTGGGCACTAGCCTTGCGCACTAGCCTTGCCCACGAGCCTTGCACACTAGCCTTGCACGCAGGCCTTGCACGCTAGGCATGCTTGGGCCAGCAGCTCCCGCATCAAGTCGGCGGGTGTAGGCACGGTTGGGCGCAGATCCCGCATCGCCTCGTCGCGTCTGGGCGCAAACCCGTCGCGTCTCGTTGCGTCTTCAGAAGTCGTCGCTAACAGCACCTTTGGTTGCCACTGGTGGTTAGGCGGGTTGGTTGCGCAAACCCTATAGGAGGGTGGCATGCTGCGGGGCGCTGGAATGCGCAGGCTTAGGGCGTTTTTGCCCGGATAGGCACTGGAATGT
>NW_027518795.1:870000-872500 GCF_043159265.1 Tasmannia lanceolata | reverse complement strand
ATTGATGCTCGGTTTCAAAGACAAACGTGCGCAGGGCCAGGGGACCGCGGATGACTGCTCGTGCTGGCCCCGTTGGGCGGCATTGATGGTCGGTTGCAAAGAAAATGCGCGATTGCTCGTGTCGGGGCCTGGCAAGCCAAGGCCAAGCGAGCCATGGCAACGCGGATGATGGCTCGCTAGTGCTGGCGCCGTGCACAGTGGCCTCGCACACTCGCCCTGCACGCTTCCCTTGCACGCAGCCTTGCACACTAGCCTCGCATGCGAGCCTTGCACCCTAGCCATGCAAACTAGCCTTGCACGGTAGCCATGCACACAAGCCGTGCACATTAGCCATGCGCACAAGCCCCGCACACTAGCCTTGCGCACAACCCTTGCACACAAGCCATGCACTCGAGCAATGCACACAAGCCTTGCACTCAAGCAATGCACACAAGCCCTGGACACTAGCCTTGCACACGGGCCTGGCACACAAGCCTTGGGCACTAGCCTTGCGCACTAGCGTTCCACATGAGCCTTGCACACTAGCCTTGGACACTAGCCTTGCACACAGGCCTTGCACACTAGGCATGCTTGGGCGAGCTGATCCCGCATCAAGTCGACGGGTCTAGGCATTCTTGGGCGCAGATCCCGCATCGTCTCGTCGCGTCTGGGCGCAAACACGTCGCGTCTCGTTGCGTCTTCAGAAGTCGTCGCTAACAGCACCTTTGGTTGCCACTGGTGGTTAGGCTGGTTGGTTGCGCAAACCCTATAGGAGGGTGGCATGCTGGTGGGCGTTTTTGCCCGGATAGGCACTAGAATGTGCAGATTTTGGGCGTTTTTGCCTGGATAGGCTAAGGAAAGGGCATGCTTTGGGCGTTTTTGCCCGGATAGGCACCGGAATGCTTGGCCTTGGCTTGTCCTAGCAAGGCATTGCTGGGTTGGGCTCCCTTGGCCTTTTGGGCGCCTTGGACGATGTCTTGCGAAGACCATGGGCACAAGGCCATGGCATATGGTGAGGAAAGGACCACGGTTGCCAAGGTTAGGCACCGGAATGCTTGGCCTTGGCTTGCCAAAGCAGGGCATTGCTGGGTTGGGCTCCCTTGGCCTTCCGGGCGCCTTGGACACTGTCTTGGGAAGACCATGGGCACAAGGCCATGGCATATGGTGGGGAATGGACCACGGTTGCCAAGGCTAGGCATATAGAGAGGAATTGCATTTTTGCCCGGATAGGCACCGGAATGCTTGGCCTTGGCTTGCCATAGCAGGGCATTGCTGGGTTGGGCTCCCTTGGCCTTCCGGGGGCCTTGGACGCTGTCTTGGGAAGACCATGGGCACAAGGCCATGGCATATAGTGAGGAATGGACCACGGTTGGCAAGGCTAGGCATATAGAGAGGAATGGACCACGGTTGCCAAGGTTGCGCAAGTTTTGGGCATTTTTTGCCCGGATATGCCCAAGTATGCCCCGATAGGCCCGTTACGCCCCGGTATGAACGCGTATGCCCGGATAGACTCGGTATGCCTTGGGATACATGCGTATGCCCCGATAGGCTTGGTACGCCCCGATATGCGCACGTGTGCCCCAGTAGGGCTCGGTATGCCCCGGTATGTACGCGTGTGCCCCGATAGGCCCGGTATGCCCCGATATGCACACGTGTGCCCCAATAGGGGTCGGTATGCCCCGGTAGGTACGCGTGTGCCCCGTAATGCACGTTTCGCAGATCTCCCCGCATGTCCCGCCCCTATATGTAATACTTACTTACTTACTTACTTTCTTTCTTGCTTGCTTGCTTGCTTGCAATGGTTGGGAGTGCCCGGCATGCCCCGCTGCAGAGACCAAGGGCGCAATGACTTGGCACCGCGGATGCCGGGACTCCGGCACTTCCCGTGGCACTGATGGTTGGTTCCAAAGACAAAAGGCCGTGCAAGGCCACCGCACCGCGGATGATTTTGCTCGTGCTGGCGCCGTTGTGTGGCCAAAGAACATGCGCGAATGCTCGTGTCGGAAGGGTTGGTGTCCTGGCCCCGCGGGTGTCACGAATGCTCGGTTGCGAAGACCATGGGACCAGAGCCATGGCACGTCGGATGATGGCTCCAGCTGGCGCCCCGGCACTTTCTGTGGCATTGATGCTCGGTTTCAAAGACAAACGTGCGCAGGGCCAGGGGACCGCGGATGACTGCTCGTGCTGGCCCCGTTGGGCGGCATTGATGGTCGGTTGCAAAGAAAATGCGCGATTGCTCGTGTCGGGGCCTGGCAAGCCAAGGCCAAGCGAGCCATGGCAACGCGGATGATGGCTCCAGCTGGCGCCCCGGCACTTTCTGTGGCATTGATGCTCGGTTTCGAAGACAAACGTGCGCAGGGCCAGGGGACCGCGGAGGACTGCTCGTGCTGGCCCCGTTGGGCGGCATTGATGGTGTGTTGCAGAGAGCATGTGCGATTGCAAGTGTCGGCCGGGTTTGGGTTCCCTTGGGCTTTCGGGTGCCTTGGACGCTGTCTTGCGAAGACCATGGGCACAAGGCCCC
>NW_027518795.1:857500-860000 GCF_043159265.1 Tasmannia lanceolata | reverse complement strand
ATATAGAGAGGAATGGACCACGGTTGCCAAGGTTGCGCAAGTTTTGGGCATTTTTTGCCCGGATATGCCCAAGTATGCCCCGATAGGCCCGTTACGCCCCGGTATGAACGCGTATGCCCGGATAGACTCGGTATGCCTTGGGATACATGCGTATGCCCCGATAGGCTTGGTACGCCCCGATATGCGCACGTGTGCCCCAGTAGGGCTCGGTATGCCCCGGTATGTACGCGTGTGCCCCGATAGGCCCGGTATGCCCCGATAGGCCCGGTATGCCCCGATATGCACACGTGTGCCCCAATAGGGGTCGGTATGCCCCGGTAGGTACGCGTGTGCCCCGTAATGCACGTTTCGCAGATCTCCCCGCATGTCCCGCCCCTATATGTAATACTTACTTACTTACTTACTTTCTTTCTTGCTTGCTTGCTTGCTTGCAATGGTTGGGAGTGCCCGGCATGCCCCGCTGCAGAGACCAAGGGCGCAATGACTTGGCACCGCGGATGCCGGGACTCCGGCACTTCCCGTGGCACTGATGGTTGGTTCCAAAGACAAAAGGCCGTGCAAGGCCACCGCACCGCGGATGATTTTGCTCGTGCTGGCGCCGTTGTGTGGCCAAAGAACATGCGCGAATGCTCGTGTCGGAAGGGTTGGTGTCCTGGCCCCGCGGGTGTCACGAATGCTCGGTTGCGAAGACCATGGGACCAGAGCCATGGCACGTCGGATGATGGCTCCAGCTGGCGCCCCGGCACTTTCTGTGGCATTGATGCTCGGTTTCAAAGACAAACGTGCGCAGGGCCAGGGGACCGCGGATGACTGCTCGTGCTGGCCCCGTTGGGCGGCATTGATGGTCGGTTGCAAAGAAAATGCGCGATTGCTCGTGTCGGGGCCTGGCAAGCCAAGGCCAAGCGAGCCATGGCAACGCGGATGATGGCTCCAGCTGGCGCCCCGGCACTTTCTGTGGCATTGATGCTCGATTTCGAAGACAAACGTGCGCAGGGCCAGGGGACCGCGGAGGACTGCTCGTGCTGGCCCCGTTGGGCGGCATTGATGGTGTGTTGCAGAGAGCATGTGCGATTGCAAGTGTCGGCCGGGTTTGGGTTCCCTTGGGCTTTCGGGTGCCTTGGACGCTGTCTTGCGAAGACCATGGGCACAAGGCCCCGTCCTGGCCCCTTGTTCGATTCGCTCTCGTCTTGCGCTTGCTTCCAAGGTCCTCCATGACCTTCCCCATGGCCTTGCTAGATCCCCCCCATGACGCATGACCTCTGTCCGTTGATTGGTTTTGAGTGCACACCATGCCCGGCTTGGCACCGTGTTGTCGCGTGAGTGGCATTTGGATCGTGCATGCTGGTGGGCTACCTGCCAATGCGCACAAGCCTTGCACACTAGCCTTGCGCACGAGCCTTGCACAAAAGCCTTGGACACAAGCCTTGCGCACAAGCCATGCGCACAAGCCTTGGACGCTAGCCTTGCACACAAGCCATGCATACAAGCCTTGCTCACAAGCCTTGGGCACTGGCCCATCGCAGTAGCCTTGCACACAAGCCTTGCGCACTAGCTTTGGGCACGAGCCTTGCGCACTTGCCTTGGGCACTAGCCTTGCACACAACCCTTGGGAACTAGCCTTGCGCACCAGCCTTGCCCACAAGCCTTGCACACCAGCCTTGCACACTAGCCTTGCATACAAGCCTTGCACACTAGCCTTGCACACAGGCCATGCTCACTAGCCTTGGGCACTAGCCTTGCACACAGACCTTGGGCACTAGCCTTGCGCACTAGCCTTGCCCACGAGCCTTGCACACTAGCCTTGCACGCAGGCCTTGCACGCTAGGCATGCTTGGGCCAGCAGCTCCCGCATCAAGTCGGCGGGTGTAGGCACGGTTGGGCGCAGATCCCGCATCGCCTCGTCGCGTCTGGGCGCAAACCCGTCGCGTCTCGTTGCGTCTTCAGAAGTCGTCGCTAACAGCACCTTTGGTTGCCACTGGTGGTTAGGCGGGTTGGTTGCGCAAACCCTATAGGAGGGTGGCATGCTGCGGGGCGCTGGAATGCGCAGGCTTAGGGCGTTTTTGCCCGGATAGGCACTGGAATGTGCTGGTTTTGGGCGTTTTTGCCTGGATAGGCTAAGGAATGGGCATGCTTTGGGCGTTTTCCCCGGATAGGCACTGGAATGGGCTGGTTTTGGGCGTTTTTGCCTGGATAGGCTAACGAATGGGGCATGCTTTGGGCGTTTTTGCCCGGGTAGGCACTGGAATGCCTGGCCTTGGCTGGGCATTGCTGGGTTGGGCTCCCTTGGCCTTTCAGGCGCCTTGGATGCTGTCTTGTGAAGACCATGGGCACAAGGCCATGGCATATAGTGGGGAATGGACCATGGTTGCCAAGGTTAGGCAATATAGAGGGCGGTGGGCGAGTAGGCCATGGCGTCACTTGTTTGCCCGTGTTTGCTCCCTTTGTGCGTTGTTTGGTTTTGGGAGCACACCTACCTTGCTAGGCTCGGCGGCTTACCCCT
>NW_027518795.1:845000-847500 GCF_043159265.1 Tasmannia lanceolata | reverse complement strand
ACGGGCCTGGCACACAAGCCTTGGGCACTAGCCTTGCGCACTAGCGTTCCACATGAGCCTTGCACACTAGCCTTGGACACTAGCCTTGCACACAGGCCTTGCACACTAGGCATGCTTGGGCGAGCTGATCCCGCATCAAGTCGACGGGTCTAGGCATTCTTGGGCGCAGATCCCGCATCGTCTCGTCGCGTCTGGGCGCAAACACGTCGCGTCTCGTTGCGTCTTCAGAAGTCGTCGCTAACAGCACCTTTGGTTGCCACTGGTGGTTAGGCTGGTTGGTTGCGCAAACCCTATAGGAGGGTGGCATGCTGGTGGGCGTTTTTGCCCGGATAGGCACTAGAATGTGCAGATTTTGGGCGTTTTTGCCTGGATAGGCTAAGGAATGGGCATGCTTTGGGCGTTTTTGCCCGGATAGGCACCGGAATGCTTGGCCTTGGCTTGTCCTAGCAAGGCATTGCTGGGTTGGGCTCCCTTGGCCTTTTGGGCGCCTTGGACGATGTCTTGCGAAGACCATGGGCACAAGGCCATGGCATATGGTGAGGAAAGGACCACGGTTGCCAAGGTTAGGCACCGGAATGCTTGGCCTTGGCTTGCCAAAGCAGGGCATTGCTGGGTTGGGCTCCCTTGGCCTTCCGGGCGCCTTGGACACTGTCTTGGGAAGACCATGGGCACAAGGCCATGGCATATGGTGGGGAATGGACCACGGTTGCCAAGGCTAGGCATATAGAGAGGAATTGCATTTTTGCCCGGATAGGCACCGGAATGCTTGGCCTTGGCTTGCCATAGCAGGGCATTGCTGGGTTGGGCTCCCTTGGCCTTCCGGGGGCCTTGGACGCTGTCTTGGGAAGACCATGGGCACAAGGCCATGGCATATAGTGAGGAATGGACCACGGTTGGCAAGGCTAGGCATATAGAGAGGAATGGACCACGGTTGCCAAGGTTGCGCAAGTTTTGGGCATTTTTTGCCCGGATATGCCCAAGTATGCCCCGATAGGCCCGTTACGCCCCGGTATGAACGCGTATGCCCGGATAGACTCGGTATGCCTTGGGATACATGCGTATGCCCCGATAGGCTTGGTACGCCCCGATATGCGCATGTGTGCCCCAGTAGGGCTCGGTATGCCCCGGTATGTACGCGTGTGCCCCGATAGGCCCGGTATGCCCCGATATGCACACGTGTGCCCCAATAGGGGTCGGTATGCCCCGGTAGGTACGCGTGTGCCCCGTAATGCACGTTTCGCAGATCTCCCCGCATGTCCCGCCCCTATATGTAATACTTACTTACTTACTTACTTTCTTTCTTGCTTGCTTGCTTGCTTGCAATGGTTGGGAGTGCCCGGCATGCCCCGCTGCAGAGACCAAGGGCGCAATGACTTGGCACCGCGGATGCCGGGACTCCGGCACTTCCCGTGGCACTGATGGTTGGTTCCAAAGACAAAAGGCCGTGCAAGGCCACCGCACCGCGGATGATTTTGCTCGTGCTGGCGCCGTTGTGTGGCCAAAGAACATGCGCGAATGCTCGTGTCGGAAGGGTTGGTGTCCTGGCCCCGCGGGTGTCACGAATGCTCGGTTGCGAAGACCATGGGACCAGAGCCATGGCACGTCGGATGATGGCTCCAGCTGGCGCCCCGGCACTTTCTGTGGCATTGATGCTCGGTTTCAAAGACAAACGTGCGCAGGGCCAGGGGACCGCGGATGACTGCTCGTGCTGGCCCCGTTGGGCGGCATTGATGGTCGGTTGCAAAGAAAATGCGCGATTGCTCGTGTCGGGGCCTGGCAAGCCAAGGCCAAGCGAGCCATGGCAACGCGGATGATGGCTCCAGCTGGCGCCCCGGCACTTTCTGTGGCATTGATGCTCGGTTTCGAAGACAAACGTGCGCAGGGCCAGGGGACCGCGGAGGACTGCTCGTGCTGGCCCCGTTGGGCGGCATTGATGGTGTGTTGCAGAGAGCATGTGCGATTGCAAGTGTCGGCCGGGTTTGGGTTCCCTTGGGCTTTCGGGTGCCTTGGACGCTGTCTTGCGAAGACCATGGGCACAAGGCCCCGTCCTGGCCCCTTGTTCGATTCGCTCTCGTCTTGCGCTTGCTTCCAAGGTCCTCCATGACCTTCCCCATGGCCTTGCTAGATCCCCCCCATGACGCATGACCTCTGTCCGTTGATTGGTTTTGAGTGCACACCATGCCCGGCTTGGCACCGTGTTGTCGCGTGAGTGGCATTTGGATCGTGCATGCTGGTGGGCTACCTGCCAATGCGCACAAGCCTTGCACACTAGCCTTGCGCACGAGCCTTGCACAAAAGCCTTGGACACAAGCCTTGCGCACAAGCCATGCGCACAAGCCTTGGACGCTAGCCTTGCACACAAGCCATGCATACAAGCCTTGCTCACAAGCCTTGGGCACTGGCCCATCGCAGTAGCCTTGCACACAAGCCTTGCGCACTAGCTTTGGGCACGAGCCTTGCGCACTTGCCTTGGGCACTAGCCTTGCACACAACCCTTGGG
>NW_027518795.1:825000-830000 GCF_043159265.1 Tasmannia lanceolata | reverse complement strand
GATGTCTTGCGAAGACCATGGGCACAAGGCCATGGCATATGGTGAGGAAAGGACCACGGTTGCCAAGGTTAGGCACCGGAATGCTTGGCCTTGGCTTGCCAAAGCAGGGCATTGCTGGGTTGGGCTCCCTTGGCCTTCCGGGCGCCTTGGACACTGTCTTGGGAAGACCATGGGCACAAGGCCATGGCATATGGTGGGGAATGGACCACGGTTGCCAAGGCTAGGCATATAGAGAGGAATCGCATTTTTGCCCGGATAGGCACCGGAATGCTTGGCCTTGGCTTGCCATAGCAGGGCATTGCTGGGTTGGGCTCCCTTGGCCTTCCGGGGGCCTTGGACGCTGTCTTGGGAAGACCATGGGCACAAGGCCATGGCATATAGTGAGGAATGGACCACGGTTGGCAAGGCTAGGCATATAGAGAGGAATGGACCACGGTTGCCAAGGTTGCGCAAGTTTTGGGCATTTTTTGCCCGGATATGCCCAAGTATGCCCCGATAGGCCCGTTACGCCCCGGTATGAACGCGTATGCCCGGATAGACTCGGTATGCCTTGGGATACATGCGTATGCCCCGATAGGCTTGGTACGCCCCGATATGCGCACGTGTGCCCCAGTAGGGCTCGGTATGCCCCGGTATGTACGCGTGTGCCCCGATAGGCCCGGTATGCCCCGATATGCACACGTGTGCCCCAATAGGGGTCGGTATGCCCCGGTAGGTACGCGTGTGCCCCGTAATGCACGTTTCGCAGATCTCCCCGCATGTCCCGCCCCTATATGTAATACTTACTTACTCACTTACTTTCTTTCTTGCTTGCTTGCTTGCTTGCAATGGTTGGGAGTGCCCGGCATGCCCCGCTGCAGAGACCAAGGGCGCAATGACTTGGCACCGCGGATGCCGGGACTCCGGCACTTCCCGTGGCACTGATGGTTGGTTCCAAAGACAAAAGGCCGTGCAAGGCCACCGCACCGCGGATGATTTTGCTCGTGCTGGCGCCGTTGTGTGGCCAAAGAACATGCGCGAATGCTCGTGTCGGAAGGGTTGGTGTCCTGGCCCCGCGGGTGTCACGAATGCTCGGTTGCGAAGACCATGGGACCAGAGCCATGGCACGTCGGATGATGGCTCCAGCTGGCGCCCCGGCACTTTCTGTGGCATTGATGCTCGGTTTCAAAGACAAACGTGCGCAGGGCCAGGGGACCGCGGATGACTGCTCGTGCTGGCCCCGTTGGGCGGCATTGATGGTCGGTTGCAAAGAAAATGCGCGATTGCTCGTGTCGGGGCCCGGCAAGCCAAGGCCAAGCGAGCCATGGCACGTCGGATGATGGCTCCAGCTGGCGCCCCGGCACTTTCTGTGGCATTGATGCTCGGTTTCAAAGACAAACGTGCGCAGGGCCAGGGGACCGCGGATGACTGCTCGTGCTGGCCCCGTTGGGCGGCATTGATGGTCGGTTGCAAAGAAAATGCGCGATTGCTCGTGTCGGGGCCTGGCAAGCCAAGGCCAAGCGAGCCATGGCAACGCGGATGATGGCTCGCTAGTGCTGGCGCCGTGCACAGTGGCCTCGCACACTCGCCCTGCACGCTTCCCTTGCACGCAGCCTTGCACACTAGCCTCGCATGCGAGCCTTGCACCCTAGCCATGCAAACTAGCCTTGCACGGTAGCCATGCACACAAGCCGTGCACATTAGCCATGCGCACAAGCCCCGCACACTAGCCTTGCGCACAACCCTTGCACACAAGCCATGCACTCGAGCAATGCACACAAGCCTTGCACTCAAGCAATGCACACAAGCCCTGGACACTAGCCTTGCACACGGGCCTGGCACACAAGCCTTGGGCACTAGCCTTGCGCACTAGCGTTCCACATGAGCCTTGCACACTAGCCTTGGACACTAGCCTTGCACACAGGCCTTGCACACTAGGCATGCTTGGGCGAGCTGATCCCGCATCAAGTCGACGGGTCTAGGCATTCTTGGGCGCAGATCCCGCATCGTCTCGTCGCGTCTGGGCGCAAACACGTCGCGTCTCGTTGCGTCTTCAGAAGTCGTCGCTAACAGCACCTTTGGTTGCCACTGGTGGTTAGGCTGGTTGGTTGCGCAAACCCTATAGGAGGGTGGCATGCTGGTGGGCGTTTTTGCCCGGATAGGCACTAGAATGTGCAGATTTTGGGCGTTTTTGCCTGGATAGGCTAAGGAATGGGCATGCTTTGGGCGTTTTTGCCCGGATAGGCACCGGAATGCTTGGCCTTGGCTTGTCCTAGCAAGGCATTGCTGGGTTGGGCTCCCTTGGCCTTTTGGGCGCCTTGGACGATGTCTTGCGAAGACCATGGGCACAAGGCCATGGCATATGGTGAGGAAAGGACCACGGTTGCCAAGGTTAGGCACCGGAATGCTTGGCCTTGGCTTGCCAAAGCAGGGCATTGCTGGGTTGGGCTCCCTTGGCCTTCCGGGCGCCTTGGACACTGTCTTGGGAAGACCATGGGCACAAGGCCATGGCATATGGTGGGGAATGGACCACGGTTGCCAAGGCTAGGCATATAGAGAGGAATTGCATTTTTGCCCGGATAGGCACCGGAATGCTTGGCCTTGGCTTGCCATAGCAGGGCATTGCTGGGTTGGGCTCCCTTGGCCTTCCGGGGGCCTTGGACGCTGTCTTGGGAAGACCATGGGCACAAGGCCATGGCATATAGTGAGGAATGGACCACGGTTGGCAAGGCTAGGCATATAGAGAGGAATGGACCACGGTTGCCAAGGTTGCGCAAGTTTTGGGCATTTTTTGCCCGGATATGCCCAAGTATGCCCCGATAGGCCCGTTACGCCCCGGTATGAACGCGTATGCCCGGATAGACTCGGTATGCCTTGGGATACATGCGTATGCCCCGATAGGCTTGGTACGCCCCGATATGCGCACGTGTGCCCCAGTAGGGCTCGGTATGCCCCGGTATGTACGCGTGTGCCCCGATAGGCCCGGTATGCCCCGATATGCACACGTGTGCCCCAATAGGGGTCGGTATGCCCCGGTAGGTACGCGTGTGCCCCGTAATGCACGTTTCGCAGATCTCCCCGCATGTCCCGCCCCTATATGTAATACTTACTTACTTACTTACTTTCTTTCTTGCTTGCTTGCTTGCTTGCAATGGTTGGGAGTGCCCGGCATGCCCCGCTGCAGAGACCAAGGGCGCAATGACTTGGCACCGCGGATGCCGGGACTCCGGCACTTCCCGTGGCACTGATGGTTGGTTCCAAAGACAAAAGGCCGTGCAAGGCCACCGCACCGCGGATGATTTTGCTCGTGCTGGCGCCGTTGTGTGGCCAAAGAACATGCGCGAATGCTCGTGTCGGAAGGGTTGGTGTCCTGGCCCCGCGGGTGTCACGAATGCTCGGTTGCGAAGACCATGGGACCAGAGCCATGGCACGTCGGATGATGGCTCCAGCTGGCGCCCCGGCACTTTCTGTGGCATTGATGCTCGGTTTCAAAGACAAACGTGCGCAGGGCCAGGGGACCGCGGATGACTGCTCGTGCTGGCCCCGTTGGGCGGCATTGATGGTCGGTTGCAAAGAAAATGCGCGATTGCTCGTGTCGGGGCCTGGCAAGCCAAGGCCAAGCGAGCCATGGCAACGCGGATGATGGCTCCAGCTGGCGCCCCGGCACTTTCTGTGGCATTGATGCTCGGTTTCGAAGACAAACGTGCGCAGGGCCAGGGGACCGCGGAGGACTGCTCGTGCTGGCCCCGTTGGGCGGCATTGATGGTGTGTTGCAGAGAGCATGTGCGATTGCAAGTGTCGGCCGGGTTTGGGTTCCCTTGGGCTTTCGGGTGCCTTGGACGCTGTCTTGCGAAGACCATGGGCACAAGGCCTCGTCCTGGCCCCTTGTTCGATTCGCTCTCGTCTTGCGCTTGCTTCCAAGGTCCTCCATGACCTTCCCCATGGCCTTGCTAGATCCCCCCCATGACGCATGACCTCTGTCCGTTGATTGGTTTTGAGTGCACACCATGCCCGGCTTGGCACCGTGTTGTCGCGTGAGTGGCATTTGGATCGTGCATGCTGGTGGGCTACCTGCCAATGCGCACAAGCCTTGCACACTAGCCTTGCGCACGAGCCTTGCACAAAAGCCTTGGACACAAGCCTTGCGCACAAGCCATGCGCACAAGCCTTGGACGCTAGCCTTGCACACAAGCCATGCATACAAGCCTTGCTCACAAGCCTTGGGCACTGGCCCATCGCAGTAGCCTTGCACACAAGCCTTGCGCACTAGCTTTGGGCACGAGCCTTGCGCACTTGCCTTGGGCACTAGCCTTGCACACAACCCTTGGGAACTAGCCTTGCGCACCAGCCTTGCCCACAAGCCTTGCACACCAGCCTTGCACACTAGCCTTGCATACAAGCCTTGCACACTAGCCTTGCACACAGGCCATGCTCACTAGCCTTGGGCACTAGCCTTGCACACAGACCTTGGGCACTAGCCTTGCGCACTAGCCTTGCCCACGAGCCTTGCACACTAGCCTTGCACGCAGGCCTTGCACGCTAGGCATGCTTGGGCCAGCAGCTCCCGCATCAAGTCGGCGGGTGTAGGCACGGTTGGGCGCAGATCCCGCATCGCCTCGTCGCGTCTGGGCGCAAACCCGTCGCGTCTCGTTGCGTCTTCAGATGTCGTCGCTAACAGCACCTTTGGTTGCCACTGGTGGTTAGGCGGGTTGGTTGCGCAAACCCTATAGGAGGGTGGCATGCTGCGGGGCGCTGGAATGCGCAGGCTTAGGGCGTTTTTGCCCGGATAGGCACTGGAATGTGCTGGTTTTGGGCGTTTTTGCCTGGATAGGCTAAGGAATGGGCATGCTTTGGGCGTTTTCCCCGGATAGGCACTGGAATGGGCTGGTTTTGGGCGTTTTTGCCTGGATAGGCTAACGAATGGGGCATGCTTTGGGCGTTTTTGCCCGGGTAGGCACTGGAATGCCTGGCCTTGGCTGGGCATTGCTGGGTTGGGCTCCCTTGGCCTTTCAGGCGCCTTG
>NW_027518795.1:812500-815000 GCF_043159265.1 Tasmannia lanceolata | reverse complement strand
CTGCACGTTTCCCTTGCACGCAGCCTTGCACACTAGCCTCGCATGCGAACCTTGCACCCTAGCCATGCAAACTAGCCTTGCACGGTAGCCATGCACACAAGCCGTGCACATTAGCCATGCGCACAAGCCCCGCACACTAGCCTTGCGCACAACCCTTGCACACAAGCCATGCACTCGAGCAATGCACACAAGCCTTGCACTCAAGCAATGCACACAAGCCCTGGACACTAGCCTTGCACACGGGCCTGGCACACAAGCCTTGGGCACTAGCCTTGCGCACTAGCGCTCCACATGAGCCTTGCACACTAGCCTTGGACACTAGCCTTGCACACAGGCCTTGCACACTAGGCATGCTTGGGCGAGCTGATCCCGCATCAAGTCGACGGGTCTAGGCATTCTTGGGCGCAGATCCCGCATCGTCTCGTCGCGTCTGGGCGCAAACACGTCGCGTCTCGTTGCGTCTTCAGAAGTCGTCGCTAACAGCACCTTTGGTTGCCACTGGTGGTTAGGCTGGTTGGTTGCGCAAACCCTATAGGAGGGTGGCATGCTGGTGGGCGTTTTTGCCCGATAGGCACTAGAATGTGCAGATTTTGGGCGTTTTTGCCTGGATAGGCTAAGGAATGGGCATGCTTTGGGCGTTTTTGCCCGGATAGGCACCGGAATGCTTGGCCTTGGCTTGTCCTAGCAAGGCATTGCTGGGTTGGGCTCCCTTGGCCTTTTGGGCGCCTTGGACGATGTCTTGCGAAGACCATGGGCACAAGGCCATGGCATATGGTGAGGAAAGGACCACGGTTGCCAAGGTTAGGCACCGGAATGCTTGGCCTTGGCTTGCCAAAGCAGGGCATTGCTGGGTTGGGCTCCCTTGGCCTTCCGGGCGCCTTGGACACTGTCTTGGGAAGACCATGGGCACAAGGCCATGGCATATGGTGGGGAATGGACCACGGTTGCCAAGGCTAGGCATATAGAGAGGAATTGCATTTTTGCCCGGATAGGCACCGGAATGCTTGGCCTTGGCTTGCCATAGCAGGGCATTGCTGGGTTGGGCTCCCTTGGCCTTCCGGGGGCCTTGGACGCTGTCTTGGGAAGACCATGGGCACAAGGCCATGGCATATAGTGAGGAATGGACCACGGTTGGCAAGGCTAGGCATATAGAGAGGAATGGACCACGGTTGCCAAGGTTGCGCAAGTTTTGGGCATTTTTTGCCCGGATATGCCCAAGTATGCCCCGATAGGCCCGTTACGCCCCGGTATGAACGCGTATGCCCGGATAGACTCGGTATGCCTTGGGATACATGCGTATGCCCCGATAGGCTTGGTACGCCCCGATATGCGCACGTGTGCCCCAGTAGGGCTCGGTATGCCCCGGTATGTACGCGTGTGCCCCGATAGGCCCGGTATGCCCCGATATGCACACGTGTGCCCCAATAGGGGTCGGTATGCCCCGGTAGGTACGCGTGTGCCCCGTAATGCACGTTTCGCAGATCTCCCCGCATGTCCCGCCCCTATATGTAATACTTACTTACTTACTTACTTTCTTTCTTGCTTGCTTGCTTGCTTGCAATGGTTGGGAGTGCCCGGCATGCCCCGCTGCAGAGACCAAGGGCGCAATTACTTGGCACCGCGGATGCCGGGACTCCGGCACTTCCCGTGGCACTGATGGTTGGTTCCAAAGACAAAAGGCCGTGCAAGGCCACCGCACCGCGGATGATTTTGCTCGTGCTGGCGCCGTTGTGTGGCCAAAGAACATGCGCGAATGCTCGTGTCGGAAGGGTTGGTGTCCTGGCCCCGCGGGTGTCACGAATGCTCGGTTGCGAAGACCATGGGACCAGAGCCATGGCACGTCGGATGATGGCTCCAGCTGGCGCCCCGGCACTTTCTGTGGCATTGATGCTCGGTTTCAAAGACAAACGTGCGCAGGGCCAGGGGACCGCGGATGACTGCTCGTGCTGGCCCCGTTGGGCGGCATTGATGGTCGGTTGCAAAGAAAATGCGCGATTGCTCGTGTCGGGGCCTGGCAAGCCAAGGCCAAGCGAGCCATGGCAACGCGGATGATGGCTCCAGCTGGCGCCCCGGCACTTTCTGCGGCATTGATGCTCGGTTTCGAAGACAAACGTGCGCAGGGCCAGGGGACCGCGGAGGACTGCTCGTGCTGGCCCCGTTGGGCGGCATTGATGGTGTGTTGCAGAGAGCATGTGCGATTGCAAGTGTCGGCCGGGTTTGGGTTCCCTTGGGCTTTCGGGTGCCTTGGACGCTGTCTTGCGAAGACCATGGGCACAAGGCCCCGTCCTGGCCCCTTGTTCGATTCGCTCTCGTCTTGCGCTTGCTTCCAAGGTCCTCCATGGCCTTCCCCATGGCCTTGCTAGATCCCCCCCATGACGCATGACCTCTGTCCGTTGATTGGTTTTGAGTGCACACCATGCCCGGGTTGGCACCGTGTTGTCGCGTGAGTGGCATTTGGATCGTGCATGCTGGTGGGCTACCTGCCAATGCGCACAAGCCT
>NW_027518795.1:800000-802500 GCF_043159265.1 Tasmannia lanceolata | reverse complement strand
GTATGTACGCGTGTGCCCCGATAGGCCCGGTATGCCCCGATAGGCCCGGTATGCCCCGATATGCACACGTGTGCCCCAATAGGGGTCGGTATGCCCCGGTAGGTACGCGTGTGCCCCGTAATGCACGTTTCGCAGATCTCCCCGCATGTCCCGCCCCTATATGTAATACTTACTTACTTACTTACTTTCTTTCTTGCTTGCTTGCTTGCTTGCAATGGTTGGGAGTGCCCGGCATGCCCCGCTGCAGAGACCAAGGGCGCAATGACTTGGCACCGCGGATGCCGGGACTCCGGCACTTCCCGTGGCACTGATGGTTGGTTCCAAAGACAAAAGGCCGTGCAAGGCCACCGCACCGCGGATGATTTTGCTCGTGCTGGCGCCGTTGTGTGGCCAAAGAACATGCGCGAATGCTCGTGTCGGAAGGGTTGGTGTCCTGGCCCCGCGGGTGTCACGAATGCTCGGTTGCGAAGACCATGGGACCAGAGCCATGGCACGTCGGATGATGGCTCCAGCTGGCGCCCCGGCACTTTCTGTGGCATTGATGCTCGGTTTCAAAGACAAACGTGCGCAGGGCCAGGGGACCGCGGATGACTGCTCGTGCTGGCCCCGTTGGGCGGCATTGATGGTCGGTTGCAAAGAAAATGCGCGATTGCTCGTGTCGGGGCCCGGCAAGCCAAGGCCAAGCGAGCCATGGCACGTCGGATGATGGCTCCAGCTGGCGCCCCGGCACTTTCTGTGGCATTGATGCTCGGTTTCAAAGACAAACGTGCGCAGGGCCAGGGGACCGCGGATGACTGCTCGTGCTGGCCCCGTTGGGCGGCATTGATGGTCGGTTGCAAAGAAAATGCGTGATTGCTCGTGTCGGGGCCTGGCAAGCCAAGGCCAAGCGAGCCATGGCAACGCGGATGATGGCTCGCTAGTGCTGGCGCCGTGCACAGTGGCCTCGCACACTCGCCCTGCACGCTTCCCTTGCACGCAGCCTTGCACACTAGCCTCGCATGCGAGCCTTGCACCCTAGCCATGCAAACTAGCCTTGCACGGTAGCCATGCACACAAGCCGTGCACATTAGCCATGCGCACAAGCCCCGCACACTAGCCTTGCGCACAACCCTTGCACACAAGCTATGCACTCGAGCAATGCACACAAGCCTTGCACTCAAGCAATGCACACAAGCCCTGGACACTAGCCTTGCACACGGGCCTGGCACACAAGCCTTGGGCACTAGCCTTGCGCACTAGCGTTCCACATGAGCCTTGCACACTAGCCTTGGACACTAGCCTTGCACACAGGCCTTGCACACTAGGCATGCTTGGGCGAGCTGATCCCGCATCAAGTCGACGGGTCTAGGCATTCTTGGGCGCAGATCCCGCATCGTCTCGTCGCGTCTGGGCGCAAACACGTCGCGTCTCGTTGCGTCTTCAGAAGTCGTCGCTAACAGCACCTTTGGTTGCCACTGGTGGTTAGGCTGGTTGGTTGCGCAAACCCTATAGGAGGGTGGCATGCTGGTGGGCGTTTTTGCCCGGATAGGCACTAGAATGTGCAGATTTTGGGCGTTTTTGCCTGGATAGGCTAAGGAATGGGCATGCTTTGGGCGTTTTTGCCCGGATAGGCACCGGAATGCTTGGCCTTGGCTTGTCCTAGCAAGGCATTGCTGGGTTGGGCTCCCTTGGCCTTTTGGGCGCCTTGGACGATGTCTTGCGAAGACCATGGGCACAAGGCCATGGCATATGGTGAGGAAAGGACCACGGTTGCCAAGGTTAGGCACCGGAATGCTTGGCCTTGGCTTGCCAAAGCAGGGCATTGCTGGGTTGGGCTCCCTTGGCCTTCCGGGCGCCTTGGACACTGTCTTGGGAAGACCATGGGCACAAGGCCATGGCATATGGTGGGGAATGGACCACGGTTGCCAAGGCTAGGCATATAGAGAGGAATTGCATTTTTGCCCGGATAGGCACCGGAATGCTTGGCCTTGGCTTGCCATAGCAGGGCATTGCTGGGTTGGGCTCCCTTGGCCTTCCGGGGGCCTTGGACGCTGTCTTGGGAAGACCATGGGCACAAGGCCATGGCATATAGTGAGGAATGGACCACGGTTGGCAAGGCTAGGCATATAGAGAGGAATGGACCACGGTTGCCAAGGTTGCGCAAGTTTTGGGCATTTTTTGCCCGGATATGCCCAAGTATGCCCCGATAGGCCCGTTACGCCCCGGTATGAACGCGTATGCCCGGATAGACTCGGTATGCCTTGGGATACATGCGTATGCCCCGATAGGCTTGGTACGCCCCGATATGCGCACGTGTGCCCCAGTAGGGCTCGGTATGCCCCGGTATGTACGCGTGTGCCCCGATAGGCCCGGTATGCCCCGATATGCACACGTGTGCCCCAATAGGGGTCGGTATGCCCCGGTAGGTACGCGTGTGCCCCGTAATGCACGTTTCGCAGATCTCCCCGCATGTCCCGCCCCTATATGTAATACTTACTTACTCACTTACTTTCTTTCTTGC
>NW_027518795.1:785000-790000 GCF_043159265.1 Tasmannia lanceolata | reverse complement strand
TAGGCACTAGAATGTGCAGATTTTGGGCGTTTTTGCCTGGATAGGCTAAGGAATGGGCATGCTTTGGGCGTTTTTGCCCGGATAGGCACCGGAATGCTTGGCCTTGGCTTGTCCTAGCAAGGCATTGCTGGGTTGGGCTCCCTTGGCCTTTTGGGCGCCTTGGACGATGTCTTGCGAAGACCATGGGCACAAGGCCATGGCATATGGTGAGGAAAGGACCACGGTTGCCAAGGTTAGGCACCGGAATGCTTGGCCTTGGCTTGCCCTAGCAGGGCATTGCTGGGTTGGGCTCCCTTGGCCTTTTGGGCGCCTTGGACGATGTCTTGCGAAGACCATGGGCACAAGGCCATGGCATATGGTGAGGAAAGGACCACGGTTGCCAAGGTTAGGCACCGGAATGCTTGGCCTTGGCTTGCCAAAGCAGGGCATTGCTGGGTTGGGCTCCCTTGGCCTTCCGGGCGCCTTGGACACTGTCTTGGGAAGACCATGGGCACAAGGCCATGGCATATGGTGGGGAATGGACCACGGTTGCCAAGGCTAGGCATATAGAGAGGAATCGCATTTTTGCCCGGATAGGCACCGGAATGCTTGGCCTTGGCTTGCCATAGCAGGGCATTGCTGGGTTGGGCTCCCTTGGCCTTCCGGGGGCCTTGGACGCTGTCTTGGGAAGACCATGGGCACAAGGCCATGGCATATAGTGAGGAATGGACCACGGTTGGCAAGGCTAGGCATATAGAGAGGAATGGACCACGGTTGCCAAGGTTGCGCAAGTTTTGGGCATTTTTTGCCCGGATATGCCCAAGTATGCCCCGATAGGCCCGTTACGCCCCGGTATGAACGCGTATGCCCGGATAGACTCGGTATGCCTTGGGATACATGCGTATGCCCCGATAGGCTTGGTACGCCCCGATATGCGCACGTGTGCCCCAGTAGGGCTCGGTATGCCCCGGTATGTACGCGTGTGCCCCGATAGGTCCGGTATGCCCCGATAGGCCCGGTATGCCCCGATATGCACACGTGTGCCCCAATAGGGGTCGGTATGCCCCGGTAGGTACGCGTGTGCCCCGTAATGCACGTTTCGCAGATCTCCCCGCATGTCCCGCCCCTATATGTAATACTTACTTACTTACTTACTTTCTTTCTTGCTTGCTTGCTTGCTTGCAATGGTTGGGAGTGCCCGGCATGCCCCGCTGCAGAGACCAAGGGCGCAATGACTTGGCACCGCGGATGCCGGGACTCCGGCACTTCCCGTGGCACTGATGGTTGGTTCCAAAGACAAAAGGCCGTGCAAGGCCACCGCACCGCGGATGATTTTGCTCGTGCTGGCGCCGTTGTGTGGCCAAAGAACATGCGCGAATGCTCGTGTCGGAAGGGTTGGTGTCCTGGCCCCGCGGGTGTCACGAATGCTCGGTTGCGAAGACCATGGGACCAGAGCCATGGCACGTCGGATGATGGCTCCAGCTGGCGCCCCGGCACTTTCTGTGGCATTGATGCTCGGTTTCAAAGACAAACGTGCGCAGGGCCAGGGGACCGCGGATGACTGCTCGTGCTGGCCCCGTTGGGCGGCATTGATGGTCGGTTGCAAAGAAAATGCGCGATTGCTCGTGTCGGGGCCCGGCAAGCCAAGGCCAAGCGAGCCATGGCACGTCGGATGATGGCTCCAGCTGGCGCCCCGGCACTTTCTGTGGCATTGATGCTCGGTTTCAAAGACAAACGTGCGCAGGGCCAGGGGACCGCGGATGACTGCTCGTGCTGGCCCCGTTGGGCGGCATTGATGGTCGGTTGCAAAGAAAATGCGTGATTGCTCGTGTCGGGGCCTGGCAAGCCAAGGCCAAGCGAGCCATGGCAACGCGGATGATGGCTCGCTAGTGCTGGCGCCGTGCACAGTGGCCTCGCACACTCGCCCTGCACGCTTCCCTTGCACGCAGCCTTGCACACTAGCCTCGCATGCGAGCCTTGCACCCTAGCCATGCAAACTAGCCTTGCACGGTAGCCATGCACACAAGCCGTGCACATTAGCCATGCGCACAAGCCCCGCACACTAGCCTTGCGCACAACCCTTGCACACAAGCCATGCACTCGAGCAATGCACACAAGCCTTGCACTCAAGCAATGCACACAAGCCCTGGACACTAGCCTTGCACACGGGCCTGGCACACAAGCCTTGGGCACTAGCCTTGCGCACTAGCGTTCCACATGAGCCTTGCACACTAGCCTTGGACACTAGCCTTGCACACAGGCCTTGCACACTAGGCATGCTTGGGCGAGCTGATCCCGCATCAAGTCGACGGGTCTAGGCATTCTTGGGCGCAGATCCCGCATCGTCTCGTCGCGTCTGGGCGCAAACACGTCGCGTCTCGTTGCGTCTTCAGAAGTCGTCGCTAACAGCACCTTTGGTTGCCACTGGTGGTTAGGCTGGTTGGTTGCGCAAACCCTATAGGAGGGTGGCATGCTGGTGGGCGTTTTTGCCCGGATAGGCACTAGAATGTGCAGATTTTGGGCGTTTTTGCCTGGATAGGCTAAGGAATGGGCATGCTTTGGGCGTTTTTGCCCGGATAGGCACCGGAATGCTTGGCCTTGGCTTGTCCTAGCAAGGCATTGCTGGGTTGGGCTCCCTTGGCCTTTTGGGCGCCTTGGACGATGTCTTGCGAAGACCATGGGCACAAGGCCATGGCATATGGTGAGGAAAGGACCACGGTTGCCAAGGTTAGGCACCGGAATGCTTGGCCTTGGCTTGCCAAAGCAGGGCATTGCTGGGTTGGGCTCCCTTGGCCTTCCGGGCGCCTTGGACACTGTCTTGGGAAGACCATGGGCACAAGGCCATGGCATATGGTGGGGAATGGACCACGGTTGCCAAGGCTAGGCATATAGAGAGGAATTGCATTTTTGCCCGGATAGGCACCGGAATGCTTGGCCTTGGCTTGCCATAGCAGGGCATTGCTGGGTTGGGCTCCCTTGGCCTTCCGGGGGCCTTGGACGCTGTCTTGGGAAGACCATGGGCACAAGGCCATGGCATATAGTGAGGAATGGACCACGGTTGGCAAGGCTAGGCATATAGAGAGGAATGGACCACGGTTGCCAAGGTTGCGCAAGTTTTGGGCATTTTTTGCCCGGATATGCCCAAGTATGCCCCGATAGGCCCGTTACGCCCCGGTATGAACGCGTATGCCCGGATAGACTCGGTATGCCTTGGGATACATGCGTATGCCCCGATAGGCTTGGTACGCCCCGATATGCGCACGTGTGCCCCAGTAGGGCTCGGTATGCCCCGGTATGTACGCGTGTGCCCCGATAGGCCCGGTATGCCCCGATATGCACACGTGTGCCCCAATAGGGGTCGGTATGCCCCGGTAGGTACGCGTGTGCCCCGTAATGCACGTTTCGCAGATCTCCCCGCATGTCCCGCCCCTATATGTAATACTTACTTACTCACTTACTTTCTTTCTTGCTTGCTTGCAATGGTTGGGAGTGCCCGGCATGCCCCGCTGCAGAGACCAAGGGCGCAATGACTTGGCACCGCGGATGCCGGGACTCCGGCACTTCCCGTGGCACTGATGGTTGGTTCCAAAGACAAAAGGCCGTGCAAGGCCACCGCACCGCGGATGATTTTGCTCGTGCTGGCGCCGTTGTGTGGCCAAAGAACATGCGCGAATGCTCGTGTCGGAAGGGTTGGTGTCCTGGCCCCGCGGGTGTCACGAATGCTCGGTTGCGAAGACCATGGGACCAGAGCCATGGCACGTCGGATGATGGCTCCAGCTGGCGCCCCGGCACTTTCTGTGGCATTGATGCTCGGTTTCAAAGACAAACGTGCGCAGGGCCAGGGGACCGCGGATGACTGCTCGTGCTGGCCCCGTTGGGCGGCATTGATGGTCGGTTGCAAAGAAAATGCGCGATTGCTCGTGTCGGGGCCTGGCAAGCCAAGGCCAAGCGAGCCATGGCAACGCGGATGATGGCTCCAGCTGGCGCCCCGGCACTTTCTGTGGCATTGATGCTCGGTTTCGAAGACAAACGTGCGCAGGGCCAGGGGACCGCGGAGGACTGCTCGTGCTGGCCCCGTTGGGCGGCATTGATGGTGTGTTGCAGAGAGCATGTGCGATTGCAAGTGTCGGCCGGGTTTGGGTTCCCTTGGGCTTTCGGGTGCCTTGGACGCTGTCTTGCGAAGACCATGGGCACAAGGCCCCGTCCTGGCCCCTTGTTCGATTCGCTCTCGTCTTGCGCTTGCTTCCAAGGTCCTCCATGACCTTCCCCATGGCCTTGCTAGATCCCCCCCATGACGCATGACCTCTGTCCGTTGATTGGTTTTGAGTGCACACCATGCCCGGCTTGGCACCGTGTTGTCGCGTGAGTGGCATTTGGATCGTGCATGCTGGTGGGCTACCTGCCAATGCGCACAAGCCTTGCACACTAGCCTTGCGCACGAGCCTTGCACAAAAGCCTTGGACACAAGCCTTGCGCACAAGCCATGCGCACAAGCCTTGGACGCTAGCCTTGCACACAAGCCATGCATACAAGCCTTGCTCACAAGCCTTGGGCACTGGCCCATCGCAGTAGCCTTGCACACAAGCCTTGCGCACTAGCTTTGGGCACGAGCCTTGCGCACTTGCCTTGGGCACTAGCCTTGCACACAACCCTTGGGAACTAGCCTTGCGCACCAGCCTTGCCCACAAGCCTTGCACACCAGCCTTGCACACTAGCCTTGCATACAAGCCTTGCACACTAGCCTTGCACACAGGCCATGCTCACTAGCCTTGGGCACTAGCCTTGCACACAGACCTTGGGCACTAGCCTTGCGCACTAGCCTTGCCCACGAGCTTTGCACACTAGCCTTGCACGCAGGCCTTGCACGCTAGGCATGCTTGGGCCAGCAGCTCCCGCATCAAGTCGGCGGGTGTAGGCACGGTTGGGCGCAGATCCCGCATCGCCTCGTCGCGTCTGGGCGCAAACCCGTCGCGTCTCGTTGCGTCTTCAGAAGTCGTCGCTAACAGCACCTTTGGTTGCCA
>NW_027518795.1:772500-775000 GCF_043159265.1 Tasmannia lanceolata | reverse complement strand
TTGATGGTCGGTTGCAAAGAAAATGCGCGATTGCTCGTGTCGGGGCCCGGCAAGCCAAGGCCAAGCGAGCCATGGCACGTCGGATGATGGCTCCAGCTGGCGCCCCGGCACTTTCTGTGGCATTGATGCTCGGTTTCAAAGACAAACGTGCGCAGGGCCAGGGGACCGCGGATGACTGCTCGTGCTGGCCCCGTTGGGCGGCATTGATGGTCGGTTGCAAAGAAAATGCGTGATTGCTCGTGTCGGGGCCTGGCAAGCCAAGGCCAAGCGAGCCATGGCAACGCGGATGATGGCTCGCTAGTGCTGGCGCCGTGCACAGTGGCCTCGCACACTCGCCCTGCACGCTTCCCTTGCACGCAGCCTTGCACACTAGCCTCGCATGCGAGCCTTGCACCCTAGCCATGCAAACTAGCCTTGCACGGTAGCCATGCACACAAGCCGTGCACATTAGCCATGCGCACAAGCCCCGCACACTAGCCTTGCGCACAACCCTTGCACACAAGCCATGCACTCGAGCAATGCACACAAGCCTTGCACTCAAGCAATGCACACAAGCCCTGGACACTAGCCTTGCACACGGGCCTGGCACACAAGCCTTGGGCACTAGCCTTGCGCACTAGCGTTCCACATGAGCCTTGCACACTAGCCTTGGACACTAGCCTTGCACACAGGCCTTGCACACTAGGCATGCTTGGGCGAGCTGATCCCGCATCAAGTCGACGGGTCTAGGCATTCTTGGGCGCAGATCCCGCATCGTCTCGTCGCGTCTGGGCGCAAACACGTCGCGTCTCGTTGCGTCTTCAGAAGTCGTCGCTAACAGCACCTTTGGTTGCCACTGGTGGTTAGGCTGGTTGGTTGCGCAAACCCTATAGGAGGGTGGCATGCTGGTGGGCGTTTTTGCCCGGATAGGCACTAGAATGTGCAGATTTTGGGCGTTTTTGCCTGGATAGGCTAAGGAATGGGCATGCTTTGGGCGTTTTTGCCCGGATAGGCACCGGAATGCTTGGCCTTGGCTTGTCCTAGCAAGGCATTGCTGGGTTGGGCTCCCTTGGCCTTTTGGGCGCCTTGGACGATGTCTTGCGAAGACCATGGGCACAAGGCCATGGCATATGGTGAGGAAAGGACCACGGTTGCCAAGGTTAGGCACCGGAATGCTTGGCCTTGGCTTGCCAAAGCAGGGCATTGCTGGGTTGGGCTCCCTTGGCCTTCCGGGCGCCTTGGACACTGTCTTGGGAAGACCATGGGCACAAGGCCATGGCATATGGTGGGGAATGGACCACGGTTGCCAAGGCTAGGCATATAGAGAGGAATTGCATTTTTGCCCGGATAGGCACCGGAATGCTTGGCCTTGGCTTGCCATAGCAGGGCATTGCTGGGTTGGGCTCCCTTGGCCTTCCGGGGGCCTTGGACGCTGTCTTGGGAAGACCATGGGCACAAGGCCATGGCATATAGTGAGGAATGGACCACGGTTGGCAAGGCTAGGCATATAGAGAGGAATGGACCACGGTTGCCAAGGTTGCGCAAGTTTTGGGCATTTTTTGCCCGGATATGCCCAAGTATGCCCCGATAGGCCCGTTACGCCCCGGTATGAACGCGTATGCCCGGATAGACTCGGTATGCCTTGGGATACATGCGTATGCCCCGATAGGCTTGGTACGCCCCGATATGCGCACGTGTGCCCCAGTAGGGCTCGGTATGCCCCGGTATGTACGCGTGTGCCCCGGTAGGCCCGGTATGCCCCGATATGCACACGTGTGCCCCAATAGGGGTCGGTATGCCCCGGTAGGTACGCGTGTGCCCCGTAATGCACGTTTCGCAGATCTCCCCGCATGTCCCGCCCCTATATGTAATACTTACTTACTCACTTACTTTCTTTCTTGCTTGCTTGCTTGCTTGCAATGGTTGGGAGTGCCCGGCATGCCCCGCTGCAGAGACCAAGGGCGCAATGACTTGGCACCGCGGATGCCGGGACTCCGGCACTTCCCGTGGCACTGATGGTTGGTTCCAAAGACAAAAGGCCGTGCAAGGCCACCGCACCGCGGATGATTTTGCTCGTGCTGGCGCCGTTGTGTGGCCAAAGAACATGCGCGAATGCTCGTGTCGGAAGGGTTGGTGTCCTGGCCCCGCGGGTGTCACGAATGCTCGGTTGCGAAGACCATGGGACCAGAGCCATGGCACGTCGGATGATGGCTCCAGCTGGCGCCCCGGCACTTTCTGTGGCATTGATGCTCGGTTTCAAAGACAAACGTGCGCAGGGCCAGGGGACCGCGGATGACTGCTCGTGCTGGCCCCGTTGGGCGGCATTGATGGTCGGTTGCAAAGAAAATGCGCGATTGCTCGTGTCGGGGCCTGGCAAGCCAAGGCCAAGCGAGCCATGGCAACGCGGATGATGGCTCCAGCTGGCGCCCCGGCACTTTCTGTGGCATTGATGCTCGGTTTCGAAGACAAACGTGCGCAGGGCCAGGGGACCGCGGAGGACTGCTCGTGCTGGCCCCGTTGG
>NW_027518795.1:760000-762500 GCF_043159265.1 Tasmannia lanceolata | reverse complement strand
CAGGGCATTGCTGGGTTGGGCTCCCTTGGCCTTCCGGGGGCCTTGGACGCTGTCTTGGGAAGACCATGGGCACAAGGCCATGGCATATAGTGAGGAATGGACCACGGTTGGCAAGGCTAGGCATATAGAGAGGAATGGACCACGGTTGCCAAGGTTGCGCAAGTTTTGGGCATTTTTTGCCCGGATATGCCCAAGTATGCCCCGATAGGCCCGTTACGCCCCGGTATGAACGCGTATGCCCGGATAGACTCGGTATGCCTTGGGATACATGCGTATGCCCCGATAGGCTTGGTACGCCCCGATATGCGCACGTGTGCCCCAGTAGGGCTCGGTATGCCCCGGTATGTACGCGTGTGCCCCGATAGGCCCGGTATGCCCCGATAGGCCCGGTATGCCCCGATATGCACACGTGTGCCCCAATAGGGGTCGGTATGCCCCGGTAGGTACGCGTGTGCCCCGTAATGCACGTTTCGCAGATCTCCCCGCATGTCCCGCCCCTATATGTAATACTTACTTACTTACTTACTTTCTTTCTTGCTTGCTTGCTTGCTTGCAATGGTTGGGAGTGCCCGGCATGCCCCGCTGCAGAGACCAAGGGCGCAATGACTTGGCACCGCGGATGCCGGGACTCCGGCACTTCCCGTGGCACTGATGGTTGGTTCCAAAGACAAAAGGCCGTGCAAGGCCACCGCACCGCGGATGATTTTGCTCGTGCTATCGCCGTTGTGTGGCCAAAGAACATGCGCGAATGCTCGTGTCGGAAGGGTTGGTGTCCTGGCCCCGCGGGTGTCACGAATGCTCGGTTGCGAAGACCATGGGACCAGAGCCATGGCACGTCGGATGATGGCTCCAGCTGGCGCCCCGGCACTTTCTGTGGCATTGATGCTCGGTTTCAAAGACAAACGTGCGCAGGGCCAGGGGACCGCGGATGACTGCTCGTGCTGGCCCCGTTGGGCGGCATTGATGGTCGGTTGCAAAGAAAATGCGCGATTGCTCGTGTCGGGGCCCGGCAAGCCAAGGCCAAGCGAGCCATGGCACGTCGGATGATGGCTCCAGCTGGCGCCCCGGCACTTTCTGTGGCATTGATGCTCGGTTTCAAAGACAAACGTGCGCAGGGCCAGGGGACCGCGGATGACTGCTCGTGCTGGCCCCGTTGGGCAGCATTGATGGTCGGTTGCAAAGAAAATGCGCGATTGCTCGTGTCGGGGCCTGGCAAGCCAAGGCCAAGCGAGCCATGGCAACGCGGATGATGGCTCGCTAGTGCTGGCGCCGTGCACAGTGGCCTCGCACACTCGCCCTGCACGCTTCCCTTGCACGCAGCCTTGCACACTAGCCTCGCATGCGAGCCTTGCACCCTAGCCATGCAAACTAGCCTTGCACGGTAGCCATGCACACAAGCCGTGCACATTAGCCATGCGCACAAGCCCCGCACACTAGCCTTGCGCACAACCCTTGCACACAAGCCATGCACTCGAGCAATGCACACAAGCCTTGCACTCAAGCAATGCACACAAGCCCTGGACACTAGCCTTGCACACGGGCCTGGCACACAAGCCTTGGGCACTAGCCTTGCGCACTAGCGTTCCACATGAGCCTTGCACACTAGCCTTGGACACTAGCCTTGCACACAGGCCTTGCACACTAGGCATGCTTGGGCGAGCTGATCCCGCATCAAGTCGACGGGTCTAGGCATTCTTGGGCGCAGATCCCGCATCGTCTCGTCGCGTCTGGGCGCAAACACGTCGCGTCTCGTTGCGTCTTCAGAAGTCGTCGCTAACAGCACCTTTGGTTGCCACTGGTGGTTAGGCTGGTTGGTTGCGCAAACCCTATAGGAGGGTGGCATGCTGGTGGGCGTTTTTGCCCGGATAGGCACTAGAATGTGCAGATTTTGGGCGTTTTTGCCTGGATAGGCTAAGGAATGGGCATGCTTTGGGCGTTTTTGCCCGGATAGGCACCGGAATGCTTGGCCTTGGCTTGTCCTAGCAAGGCATTGCTGGGTTGGGCTCCCTTGGCCTTTTGGGCGCCTTGGACGATGTCTTGCGAAGACCATGGGCACAAGGCCATGGCATATGGTGAGGAAAGGACCACGGTTGCCAAGGTTAGGCACCGGAATGCTTGGCCTTGGCTTGCCAAAGCAGGGCATTGCTGGGTTGGGCTCCCTTGGCCTTCCGGGCGCCTTGGACACTATCTTGGGAAGACCATGGGCACAAGGCCATGGCATATGGTGGGGAATGGACCACGGTTGCCAAGGCTAGGCATATAGAGAGGAATTGCATTTTTGCCCGGATAGGCACCGGAATGCTTGGCCTTGGCTTGCCATAGCAGGGCATTGCTGGGTTGGGCTCCCTTGGCCTTCCGGGGGCCTTGGACGCTGTCTTGGGAAGACCATGGGCACAAGGCCATGGCATATAGTGAGGAATGGACCACGGTTGGCAAGGCTAGGCATATAGAGAGGAATGGACCACGGTTGCCAAGGTTGCGCAAGTTTTGGGCATTTTTT
>NW_027518795.1:745000-750000 GCF_043159265.1 Tasmannia lanceolata | reverse complement strand
TCGTCGCGTCTGGGCGCAAACACGTCGCGTCTCGTTGCGTCTTCAGAAGTCGTCGCTAACAGCACCTTTGGTTGCCACTGGTGGTTAGGCTGGTTGGTTGCGCAAACCCTATAGGAGGGTGGCATGCTGGTGGGCGTTTTTGCCCGGATAGGCACTAGAATGTGCAGATTTTGGGCGTTTTTGCCTGGATAGGCTAAGGAATGGGCATGCTTTGGGCGTTTTTGCCCGGATAGGCACCGGAATGCTTGGCCTTGGCTTGTCCTAGCAAGGCATTGCTGGGTTGGGCTCCCTTGGCCTTTTGGGCGCCTTGGACGATGTCTTGCGAAGACCATGGGCACAAGGCCATGGCATATGGTGAGGAAAGGACCACGGTTGCCAAGGTTAGGCACCGGAATGCTTGGCCTTGGCTTGCCCTAGCAGGGCATTGCTGGGTTGGGCTCCCTTGGCCTTTTGGGCGCCTTGGACGATGTCTTGCGAAGACCATGGGCACAAGGCCATGGCATATGGTGAGGAAAGGACCACGGTTGCCAAGGTTAGGCATCGGAATGCTTGGCCTTGGCTTGCCAAAGCAGGGCATTGCTGGGTTGGGCTCCCTTGGCCTTCCGGGCGCCTTGGACACTGTCTTGGGAAGACCATGGGCACAAGGCCATGGCATATGGTGGGGAATGGACCACGGTTGCCAAGGCTAGGCATATAGAGAGGAATCGCATTTTTGCCCGGATAGGCACCGGAATGCTTGGCCTTGGCTTGCCATAGCAGGGCATTGCTGGGTTGGGCTCCCTTGGCCTTCCGGGGGCCTTGGACGCTGTCTTGGGAAGACCATGGGCACAAGGCCATGGCATATAGTGAGGAATGGACCACGGTTGGCAAGGCTAGGCATATAGAGAGGAATGGACCACGGTTGCCAAGGTTGCGCAAGTTTTGGGCATTTTTTGCCCGGATATGCCCAAGTATGCCCCGATAGGCCCGTTACGCCCCGGTATGAATGCGTATGCCCGGATAGACTCGGTATGCCTTGGGATACATGCGTATGCCCCGATAGGCTTGGTACGCCCCGATATGCGCACGTGTGCCCCAGTAGGGCTCGGTATGCCCCGGTATGTACGCGTGTGCCCCGATAGGCCCGGTATGCCCCGATATGCACACGTGTGCCCCAATAGGGGTCGGTATGCCCCGGTAGGTACGCGTGTGCCCCGTAATGCACGTTTCGCAGATCTCCCCGCATGTCCCGCCCCTATATGTAATACTTACTTACTCACTTACTTTCTTTCTTGCTTGCTTGCTTGCTTGCAATGGTTGGGAGTGCCCGGCATGCCCCGCTGCAGAGACCAAGGGCGCAATGACTTGGCACCGCGGATGCCGGGACTCCGGCACTTCCCGTGGCACTGATGGTTGGTTCCAAAGACAAAAGGCCGTGCAAGGCCACCGCACCGCGGATGATTTTGCTCGTGCTGGCGCCGTTGTGTGGCCAAAGAACATGCGCGAATGCTCGTGTCGGAAGGGTTGGTGTCCTGGCCCCGCGGGTGTCACGAATGCTCGGTTGCGAAGACCATGGGACCAGAGCCATGGCACGTCGGATGATGGCTCCAGCTGGCGCCCCGGCACTTTCTGTGGCATTGATGCTCGGTTTCAAAGACAAACGTGCGCAGGGCCAGGGGACCGCGGATGACTGCTCGTGCTGGCCCCGTTGGGCGGCATTGATGGTCGGTTGCAAAGAAAATGCGCGATTGCTCGTGTCGGGGCCCGGCAAGCCAAGGCCAAGCGAGCCATGGCACGTCGGATGATGGCTCCAGCTGGCGCCCCGGCACTTTCTGTGGCATTGATGCTCGGTTTCAAAGACAAACGTGCGCAGGGCCAGGGGACCGCGGATGACTGCTCGTGCTGGCCCCGTTGGGCGGCATTGATGGTCGGTTGCAAAGAAAATGCGTGATTGCTCGTGTCGGGGCCTGGCAAGCCAAGGCCAAGCGAGCCATGGCAACGCGGATGATGGCTCGCTAGTGCTGGCGCCGTGCACAGTGGCCTCGCACACTCGCCCTGCACGCTTCCCTTGCACGCAGCCTTGCACACTAGCCTCGCATGCGAGCCTTGCACCCTAGCCATGCAAACTAGCCTTGCACGGTAGCCATGCACACAAGCCGTGCACATTAGCCATGCGCACAAGCCCCGCACACTAGCCTTGCGCACAACCCTTGCACACAAGCCATGCACTCGAGCAATGCACACAAGCCTTGCACTCAAGCAATGCACACAAGCCCTGGACACTAGCCTTGCACACGGGCCTGGCACACAAGCCTTGGGCACTAGCCTTGCGCACTAGCGTTCCACATGAGCCTTGCACACTAGCCTTGGACACTAGCCTTGCACACAGGCCTTGCACACTAGGCATGCTTGGGCGAGCTGATCCCGCATCAAGTCGACGGGTCTAGGCATTCTTGGGCGCAGATCCCGCATCGTCTCGTCGCGTCTGGGCGCAAACACGTCGCGTCTCGTTGCGTCTTCAGAAGTCGTCGCTAACAGCACCTTTGGTTGCCACTGGTGGTTAGGCTGGTTGGTTGCGCAAACCCTATAGGAGGGTGGCATGCTGGTGGGCGTTTTTGCCCGGATAGGCACTAGAATGTGCAGATTTTGGGCGTTTTTGCCTGGATAGGCTAAGGAATGGGCATGCTTTGGGCGTTTTTGCCCGGATAGGCACCGGAATGCTTGGCCTTGGCTTGTCCTAGCAAGGCATTGCTGGGTTGGGCTCCCTTGGCCTTTTGGGCGCCTTGGACGATGTCTTGCGAAGACCATGGGCACAAGGCCATGGCATATGGTGAGGAAAGGACCACGGTTGCCAAGGTTAGGCACCGGAATGCTTGGCCTTGGCTTGCCAAAGCAGGGCATTGCTGGGTTGGGCTCCCTTGGCCTTCCGGGCGCCTTGGACACTGTCTTGGGAAGACCATGGGCACAAGGCCATGGCATATGGTGGGGAATGGACCACGGTTGCCAAGGCTAGGCATATAGAGAGGAATTGCATTTTTGCCCGGATAGGCACCGGAATGCTTGGCCTTGGCTTGCCATAGCAGGGCATTGCTGGGTTGGGCTCCCTTGGCCTTCCGGGGGCCTTGGACGCTGTCTTGGGAAGACCATGGGCACAAGGCCATGGCATATAGTGAGGAATGGACCACGGTTGGCAAGGCTAGGCATATAGAGAGGAATGGACCACGGTTGCCAAGGTTGCGCAAGTTTTGGGCATTTTTTGCCCGGATATGCCCAAGTATGCCCCGATAGGCCCGTTACGCCCCGGTATGAACGCGTATGCCCGGATAGACTCGGTATGCCTTGGGATACATGCGTATGCCCCGATAGGCTTGGTACGCCCCGATATGCGCACGTGTGCCCCAGTAGGGCTCGGTATGCCCCGGTATGTACGCGTGTGCCCCGGTAGGCCCGGTATGCCCCGATATGCACACGTGTGCCCCAATAGGGGTCGGTATGCCCCGGTAGGTACGCGTGTGCCCCGTAATGCACGTTTCGCAGATCTCCCCGCATGTCCCGCCCCTATATGTAATACTTACTTACTCACTTACTTTCTTTCTTGCTTGCTTGCTTGCTTGCAATGGTTGGGAGTGCCCGGCATGCCCCGCTGCAGAGACCAAGGGCGCAATGACTTGGCACCGCGGATGCCGGGACTCCGGCACTTCCCGTGGCACTGATGGTTGGTTCCAAAGACAAAAGGCCGTGCAAGGCCACCGCACCGCGGATGATTTTGCTCGTGCTGGCGCCGTTGTGTGGCCAAAGAACATGCGCGAATGCTCGTGTCGGAAGGGTTGGTGTCCTGGCCCCGCGGGTGTCACGAATGCTCGGTTGCGAAGACCATGGGACCAGAGCCATGGCACGTCGGATGATGGCTCCAGCTGGCGCCCCGGCACTTTCTGTGGCATTGATGCTCGGTTTCAAAGACAAACGTGCGCAGGGCCAGGGGACCGCGGATGACTGCTCGTGCTGGCCCCGTTGGGCGGCATTGATGGTCGGTTGCAAAGAAAATGCGCGATTGCTCGTGTCGGGGCCTGGCAAGCCAAGGCCAAGCGAGCCATGGCAACGCGGATGATGGCTCCAGCTGGCGCCCCGGCACTTTCTGTGGCATTGATGCTCGGTTTCGAAGACAAACGTGCGCAGGGCCAGGGGACCGCGGAGGACTGCTCGTGCTGGCCCCGTTGGGCGGCATTGATGGTGTGTTGCAGAGAGCATGTGCGATTGCAAGTGTCGGCCGGGTTTGGGTTCCCTTGGGCTTTCGGGTGCCTTGGACGCTGTCTTGCGAAGACCATGGGCACAAGGCCCCGTCCTGGCCCCTTGTTCGATTCGCTCTCGTCTTGCGCTTGCTTCCAAGGTCCTCCATGACCTTCCCCATGGCCTTGCTAGATCCCCCCCATGACGCATGACCTCTGTCCGTTGATTGGTTTTGAGTGCACACCATGCCCGGCTTGGCACCGTGTTGTCGCGTGAGTGGCATTTGGATCGTGCATGCTGGTGGGCTACCTGCCAATGCGCACAAGCCTTGCACACTAGCCTTGCGCACGAGCCTTGCACAAAAGCCTTGGACACAAGCCTTGCGCACAAGCCATGCGCACAAGCCTTGGACGCTAGCCTTGCACACAAGCCATGCATACAAGCCTTGCTCACAAGCCTTGGGCACTGGCCCATCGCAGTAGCCTTGCACACAAGCCTTGCGCACTAGCTTTGGGCACGAGCCTTGCGCACTTGCCTTGGGCACTAGCCTTGCACACAACCCTTGGGAACTAGCCTTGCGCACCAGCCTTGCCCACAAGCCTTGCACACCAGCCTTGCACACTAGCCTTGCATACAAGCCTTGCACACTAGCCTTGCACACAGGCCATGCTCACTAGCCTTGGGCACTAGCCTTGCACACAGACCTTGGGCACTAGCCTTGCGCACTAGCCTTGCCCACGAGCCTTGCACACTAGCCTTGCACGCAGGCCTTGCACGCTAGGCATGCTTGGGCC
>NW_027518795.1:732500-735000 GCF_043159265.1 Tasmannia lanceolata | reverse complement strand
GTTGCGAAGACCATGGGACCAGAGCCATGGCACGTCGGATGATGGCTCCAGCTGGCGCCCCGGCACTTTCTGTGGCATTGATGCTCGGTTTCAAAGACAAACGTGCGCAGGGCCAGGGGACCGCGGATGACTGCTCGTGCTGGCCCCGTTGGGCGGCATTGATGGTCGGTTGCAAAGAAAATGCGCGATTGCTCGTGTCGGGGCCCGGCAAGCCAAGGCCAAGCGAGCCATGGCACGTCGGATGATGGCTCCAGCTGGCGCCCCGGCACTTTCTGTGGCATTGATGCTCGGTTTCAAAGACAAACGTGCGCAGGGCCAGGGGACCGCGGATGACTGCTCGTGCTGGCCCCGTTGGGCAGCATTGATGGTCGGTTGCAAAGAAAATGCGCGATTGCTCGTGTCGGGGCCTGGCAAGCCAAGGCCAAGCGAGCCATGGCAACGCGGATGATGGCTCGCTAGTGCTGGCGCCGTGCACAGTGGCCTCGCACACTCGCCCTGCACGCTTCCCTTGCACGCAGCCTTGCACACTAGCCTCGCATGCGAGCCTTGCACCCTAGCCATGCAAACTAGCCTTGCACGGTAGCCATGCACACAAGCCGTGCACATTAGCCATGCGCACAAGCCCCGCACACTAGCCTTGCGCACAACCCTTGCACACAAGCCATGCACTCGAGCAATGCACACAAGCCTTGCACTCAAGCAATGCACACAAGCCCTGGACACTAGCCTTGCACACGGGCCTGGCACACAAGCCTTGGGCACTAGCCTTGCGCACTAGCGTTCCACATGAGCCTTGCACACTAGCCTTGGACACTAGCCTTGCACACAGGCCTTGCACACTAGGCATGCTTGGGCGAGCTGATCCCGCATCAAGTCGACGGGTCTAGGCATTCTTGGGCGCAGATCCCGCATCGTCTCGTCGCGTCTGGGCGCAAACACGTCGCGTCTCGTTGCGTCTTCAGAAGTCGTCGCTAACAGCACCTTTGGTTGCCACTGGTGGTTAGGCTGGTTGGTTGCGCAAACCCTATAGGAGGGTGGCATGCTGGTGGGCGTTTTTGCCCGGATAGGCACTAGAATGTGCAGATTTTGGGCGTTTTTGCCTGGATAGGCTAAGGAATGGGCATGCTTTGGGCGTTTTTGCCCGGATAGGCACCGGAATGCTTGGCCTTGGCTTGTCCTAGCAAGGCATTGCTGGGTTGGGCTCCCTTGGCCTTTTGGGCGCCTTGGACGATGTCTTGCGAAGACCATGGGCACAAGGCCATGGCATATGGTGAGGAAAGGACCACGGTTGCCAAGGTTAGGCACCGGAATGCTTGGCCTTGGCTTGCCAAAGCAGGGCATTGCTGGGTTGGGCTCCCTTGGCCTTCCGGGCGCCTTGGACACTATCTTGGGAAGACCATGGGCACAAGGCCATGGCATATGGTGGGGAATGGACCACGGTTGCCAAGGCTAGGCATATAGAGAGGAATTGCATTTTTGCCCGGATAGGCACCGGAATGCTTGGCCTTGGCTTGCCATAGCAGGGCATTGCTGGGTTGGGCTCCCTTGGCCTTCCGGGGGCCTTGGACGCTGTCTTGGGAAGACCATGGGCACAAGGCCATGGCATATAGTGAGGAATGGACCACGGTTGGCAAGGCTAGGCATATAGAGAGGAATGGACCACGGTTGCCAAGGTTGCGCAAGTTTTGGGCATTTTTTGCCCGGATATGCCCAAGTATGCCCCGATAGGCCCGTTACGCCCCGGTATGAACGCGTATGCCCGGATAGACTCGGTATGCCTTGGGATACATGCGTATGCCCCGATAGGCTTGGTACGCCCCGATATGCGCACGTGTGCCCCAGTAGGGCTCGGTATGCCCCGGTATGTACGCGTGTGCCCCGATAGGCCCGGTATGCCCCGATATGCACACGTGTGCCCCAATAGGGGTCGGTATGCCCCGGTAGGTACGCGTGTGCCCCGTAATGCACGTTTCGCAGATCTCCCCGCATGTCCCGCCCCTATATGTAATACTTACTTACTTACTTACTTTCTTTCTTGCTTGCTTGCTTGCTTGCAATGGTTGGGAGTGCCCGGCATGCCCCGCTGCAGAGACCAAGGGCGCAATGACTTGGCACCGCGGATGCCGGGACTCCGGCACTTCCCGTGGCACTGATGGTTGGTTCCAAAGACAAAAGGCCGTGCAAGGCCACCGCACCGCGGATGATTTTGCTCGTGCTGGCGCCGTTGTGTGGCCAAAGAACATGCGCGAATGCTCGTGTCGGAAGGGTTGGTGTCCTGGCCCCGCGGGTGTCACGAATGCTCGGTTGCGAAGACCATGGGACCAGAGCCATGGCACGTCGGATGATGGCTCCAGCTGGCACCCCGGCACTTTCTGTGGCATTGATGCTCGGTTTCGAAGACAAACGTGCGCAGGGCCAGGGGACCGCGGAGGACTGCTCGTGCTGGCCCCGTTGGGCGGCATTGATGGTGTGTTGCAGAGAGCATGTGCGATTGCAAGTG
>NW_027518795.1:717500-722500 GCF_043159265.1 Tasmannia lanceolata | reverse complement strand
GACGCTGTCTTGGGAAGACCATGGGCACAAGGCCATGGCATATAGTGAGGAATGGACCACGGTTGGCAAGGCTAGGCATATAGAGAGGAATGGACCACGGTTGCCAAGGTTGCGCAAGTTTTGGGCATTTTTTGCCCGGATATGCCCAAGTATGCCCCGATAGGCCCGTTACGCCCCGGTATGAACGCGTATGCCCGGATAGACTCGGTATGCCTTGGGATACATGCGTATGCCCCGATAGGCTTGGTACGCCCTGATATGCGCACGTGTGCCCCAGTAGGGCTCGGTATGCCCCGGTATGTACGCGTGTGCCCCGATAGGCCCGGTATGCCCCGATAGGCCCGGTATGCCCCGATATGCACACGTGTGCCCCAATAGGGGTCGGTATGCCCCGGTAGGTACGCGTGTGCCCCGTAATGCACGTTTCGCAGATCTCCCCGCATGTCCCGCCCCTATATGTAATACTTACTTACTTACTTACTTTCTTTCTTGCTTGCTTGCTTGCTTGCAATGGTTGGGAGTGCTCGGCATGCCCCGCTGCAGAGACCAAGGGCGCAATGACTTGGCACCGCGGATGCCGGGACTCCGGCACTTCCCGTGGCACTGATGGTTGGTTCCAAAGACAAAAGGCCGTGCAAGGCCACCGCACCGCGGATGATTTTGCTCGTGCTGGCGCCGTTGTGTGGCCAAAGAACATGCGCGAATGCTCGTGTCGGAAGGGTTGGTGTCCTGGCCCCGCGGGTGTCACGAATGCTCGGTTGCGAAGACCATGGGACCAGAGCCATGGCACGTCGGATGATGGCTCCAGCTGGCGCCCCGGCACTTTCTGTGGCATTGATGCTCGGTTTCAAAGACAAACGTGCGCAGGGCCAGGGGACCGCGGATGACTGCTCGTGCTGGCCCCGTTGGGCGGCATTGATGGTCGGTTGCAAAGAAAATGCGCGATTGCTCGTGTCGGGGCCTTGGACGCTGTCTTGGGAAGACCATGGGCACAAGGCCATGGCATATAGTGAGGAATGGACCACGGTTGGCAAGGCTAGGCATATAGAGAGGAATGGACCACGGTTGCCAAGGTTGCGCAAGTTTTGGGCATTTTTTGCCCGGATATGCCCAAGTATGCCCCGATAGGCCCGTTACGCCCCGGTATGAACGCGTATGCCCGGATAGACTCGGTATGCCTTGGGATACATGCGTATGCCCCGATAGGCTTGGTACGCCCCGATATGCGCACGTGTGCCCCAGTAGGGCTCGGTATGCCCCGGTATGTACGCGTGTGCCCCGATAGGCCCGGTATGCCCCGATATGCCCGGTATGCCCCGATATGCACACGTGTGCCCCAATAGGGGTCGGTATGCCCCGGTAGGTACGCGTGTGCCCCGTAATGCACGTTTCGCAGATCTCCCCGCATGTCCCGCCCCTATATGTAATACTTACTTACTTACTTACTTTCTTTCTTGCTTGCTTGCTTGCTTGCAATGGTTGGGAGTGCCCGGCATGCCCCGCTGCAGAGACCAAGGGCGCAATGACTTGGCACCGCGGATGCCGGGACTCCGGCACTTCCCGTGGCACTGATGGTTGGTTCCAAAGACAAAAGGCCGTGCAAGGCCACCGCACCGCGGATGATTTTGCTCGTGCTGGCGCCGTTGTGTGGCCAAAGAACATGCGCGAATGCTCGTGTCGGAAGGGTTGGTGTCCTGGCCCCGCGGGTGTCACGAATGCTCGGTTGCGAAGACCATGGGACCAGAGCCATGGCACGTCGGATGATGGCTCCAGCTGGCGCCCCGGCACTTTCTGTGGCATTGATGCTCGGTTTCAAAGACAAACGTGCGCAGGGCCAGGGGACCGCGGATGACTGCTCGTGCTGGCCCCGTTGGGCGGCATTGATGGTCGGTTGCAAAGAAAATGCGCGATTGCTCGTGTCGGGGCCCGGCAAGCCAAGGCCAAGCGAGCCATGGCACGTCGGATGATGGCTCCAGCTGGCGCCCCGGCACTTTCTGTGGCATTGATGCTCGGTTTCAAAGACAAACGTGCGCAGGGCCAGGGGACCGCGGATGACTGCTCGTGCTGGCCCCGTTGGGCGGCATTGATGGTCGGTTGCAAAGAAAATGCGCGATTGCTCGTGTCGGGGCCTGGCAAGCCAAGGCCAAGCGAGCCATGGCAACGCGGATGATGGCTCGCTAGTGCTGGCGCCGTGCACAGTGGCCTCGCACACTCGCCCTGCACGCTTCCCTTGCACGTAGCCTTGCACACTAGCCTCGCATGCGAGCCTTGCACCCTAGCCATGCAAACTAGCCTTGCACGGTAGCCATGCACACAAGCCGTGCACATTAGCCATGCGCACAAGCCCCGCACACTAGCCTTGCGCACAACCCTTGCACACAAGCCATGCACTCGAGCAATGCACACAAGCCTTGCACTCAAGCAATGCACACAAGCCCTGGACACTAGCCTTGCACACGGGCCTGGCACACAAGCCTTGGGCACTAGCCTTGCGCACTAGCGTTCCACATGAGCCTTGCACACTAGCCTTGGACACTAGCCTTGCACACAGGCCTTGCACACTAGGCATGCTTGGGCGAGCTGATCCCGCATCAAGTCGACGGGTCTAGGCATTCTTGGGCGCAGATCCCGCATCGTCTCGTCGCGTCTGGGCGCAAACACGTCGCGTCTCGTTGCGTCTTCAGAAGTCGTCGCTAACAGCACCTTTGGTTGCCACTGGTGGTTAGGCTGGTTGGTTGCGCAAACCCTATAGGAGGGTGGCATGCTGGTGGGCGTTTTTGCCCGGATAGGCACTAGAATGTGCAGATTTTGGGCGTTTTTGCCTGGATAGGCTAAGGAATGGGCATGCTTTGGGCGTTTTTGCCCGGATAGGCACCGGAATGCTTGGCCTTGGCTTGTCCTAGCAAGGCATTGCTGGGTTGGGCTCCCTTGGCCTTTTGGGCGCCTTGGACGATGTCTTGCGAAGACCATGGGCACAAGGCCATGGCATATGGTGAGGAAAGGACCACGGTTGCCAAGGTTAGGCACCGGAATGCTTGGCCTTGGCTTGCCAAAGCAGGGCATTGCTGGGTTGGGCTCCCTTGGCCTTCCGGGCGCCTTGGACACTGTCTTGGGAAGACCATGGGCACAAGGCCATGGCATATGGTGGGGAATGGACCACGGTTGCCAAGGCTAGGCATATAGAGAGGAATTGCATTTTTGCCCGGATAGGCACCGGAATGCTTGGCCTTGGCTTGCCATAGCAGGGCATTGCTGGGTTGGGCTCCCTTGGCCTTCCGGGGGCCTTGGACGCTGTCTTGGGAAGACCATGGGCACAAGGCCATGGCATATAGTGAGGAATGGACCACGGTTGGCAAGGCTAGGCATATAGAGAGGAATGGACCACGGTTGCCAAGGTTGCGCAAGTTTTGGGCATTTTTTGCCCGGATATGCCCAAGTATGCCCCGATAGGCCCGTTACGCCCCGGTATGAACGCGTATGCCCGGATAGACTCGGTATGCCTTGGGATACATGCGTATGCCCCGATAGGCTTGGTACGCCCCGATATGCGCACGTGTGCCCCAGTAGGGCTCGGTATGCCCCGGTATGTACGCGTGTGCCCCGATAGGCCCGGTATGCCCCGATATGCACACGTGTGCCCCAATAGGGGTCGGTATGCCCCGGTAGGTACGCGTGTGCCCCGTAATGCACGTTTCGCAGATCTCCCCGCATGTCCCGCCCCTATATGTAATACTTACTTACTTACTTACTTTCTTTCTTGCTTGCTTGCTTGCTTGCAATGGTTGGGAGTGCCCGGCATGCCCCGCTGCAGAGACCAAGGGCGCAATGACTTGGCACCGCGGATGCCGGGACTCCGGCACTTCCCGTGGCACTGATGGTTGGTTCCAAAGACAAAAGGCCGTGCAAGGCCACCGCACCGCGGATGATTTTGCTCGTGCTGGCGCCGTTGTGTGGCCAAAGAACATGCGCGAATGCTCGTGTCGGAAGGGTTGGTGTCCTGGCCCCGCGGGTGTCACGAATGCTCGGTTGCGAAGACCATGGGACCAGAGCCATGGCACGTCGGATGATGGCTCCAGCTGGCGCCCCGGCACTTTCTGTGGCATTGATGCTCGGTTTCAAAGACAAACGTGCGCAGGGCCAGGGGACCGCGGATGACTGCTCGTGCTGGCCCCGTTGGGCGGCATTGATGGTCGGTTGCAAAGAAAATGCGCGATTGCTCGTGTCGGGGCCTGGCAAGCCAAGGCCAAGCGAGCCATGGCAACGCGGATGATGGCTCCAGCTGGCGCCCCGGCACTTTCTGTGGCATTGATGCTCGGTTTCGAAGACAAACGTGCGCAGGGCCAGGGGACCGCGGAGGACTGCTCGTGCTGGCCCCGTTGGGCGGCATTGATGGTGTGTTGCAGAGAGCATGTGCGATTGCAAGTGTCGGCCGGGTTTGGGTTCCCTTGGGCTTTCGGGTGCCTTGGACGCTGTCTTGCGAAGACCATGGGCACAAGGCCCCGTCCTGGCCCCTTGTTCGATTCGCTCTCGTCTTGCGCTTGCTTCCAAGGTCCTCCATGACCTTCCCCATGGCCTTGCTAGATCCCCCCCATGACGCATGACCTCTGTCCGTTGATTGGTTTTGAGTGCACACCATGCCCGGCTTGGCACCGTGTTGTCGCGTGAGTGGCATTTGGATCGTGCATGCTGGTGGGCTACCTGCCAATGCGCACAAGCCTTGCACACTAGCCTTGCGCACGAGCCTTGCACAAAAGCCTTGGACACAAGCCTTGCGCACAAGCCATGCGCACAAGCCTTGGACGCTAGCCTTGCACACAAGCCATGCATACAAGCCTTGCTCACAAGCCTTGGGCACTGGCCCATCGCAGTAGCCTTGCACACAAGCCTTGCGCACTAGCTTTGGGCACGAGCCTTGCGCACTTGCCTTGGGCACTAGCCTTGCACACAACCCTTGGGAACTAGCCTTGCGCACCAGCCTTGCCCACAAGCCTTGCACACCA
>NW_027518795.1:705000-707500 GCF_043159265.1 Tasmannia lanceolata | reverse complement strand
GACCAGAGCCATGGCACGTCGGATGATGGCTCCAGCTGGCGCCCCGGCACTTTCTGTGGCATTGATGCTCGGTTTCAAAGACAAACGTGCGCAGGGCCAGGGGACCGCGGATGACTGCTCGTGCTGGCCCCGTTGGGCGGCATTGATGGTCGGTTGCAAAGAAAATGCGCGATTGCTCGTGTCGGGGCCCGGCAAGCCAAGGCCAAGCGAGCCATGGCACGTCGGATGATGGCTCCAGCTGGCGCCCCGGCACTTTCTGTGGCATTGATGCTCGGTTTCAAAGACAAACGTGCGCAGGGCCAGGGGACTGCGGATGACTGCTCGTGCTGGCCCCGTTGGGCGGCATTGATGGTCGGTTGCAAAGAAAATGCGCGATTGCTCGTGTCGGGGCCTGGCAAGCCAAGGCCAAGCGAGCCATGGCAACGCGGATGATGGCTCGCTAGTGCTGGCGCCGTGCACAGTGGCCTCGCACACTCGCCCTGCACGCTTCCCTTGCACGCAGCCTTGCACACTAGCCTCGCATGCGAGCCTTGCACCCTAGCCATGCAAACTAGCCTTGCACGGTAGCCATGCACACAAGCCGTGCACATTAGCCATGCGCACAAGCCCCGCACACTAGCCTTGCGCACAACCCTTGCACACAAGCCATGCACTCGAGCAATGCACACAAGCCTTGCACTCAAGCAATGCACACAAGCCCTGGACACTAGCCTTGCACACGGGCCTGGCACACAAGCCTTGGGCACTAGCCTTGCGCACTAGCGTTCCACATGAGCCTTGCACACTAGCCTTGGACACTAGCCTTGCACACAGGCCTTGCACACTAGGCATGCTTGGGCGAGCTGATCCCGCATCAAGTCGACGGGTCTAGGCATTCTTGGGCGCAGATCCCGCATCGTCTCGTCGCGTCTGGGCGCAAACACGTCGCGTCTCGTTGCGTCTTCAGAAGTCGTCGCTAACAGCACCTTTGGTTGCCACCGGTGGTTAGGCTGGTTGGTTGCGCAAACCCTATAGGAGGGTGGCATGCTGGTGGGCGTTTTTGCCCGGATAGGCACTAGAATGTGCAGATTTTGGGCGTTTTTGCCTGGATAGGCTAAGGAATGGGCATGCTTTGGGCGTTTTTGCCCGGATAGGCACCGGAATGCTTGGCCTTGGCTTGTCCTAGCAAGGCATTGCTGGGTTGGGCTCCCTTGGCCTTTTGGGCGCCTTGGACGATGTCTTGCGAAGACCATGGGCACAAGGCCATGGCATATGGTGAGGAAAGGACCACGGTTGCCAAGGTTAGGCACCGGAATGCTTGGCCTTGGCTTGCCAAAGCAGGGCATTGCTGGGTTGGGCTCCCTTGGCCTTCCGGGCGCCTTGGACACTGTCTTGGGAAGACCATGGGCACAAGGCCATGGCATATGGTGGGGAATGGACCACGGTTGCCAAGGCTAGGCATATAGAGAGGAATTGCATTTTTGCCCGGATAGGCACCGGAATGCTTGGCCTTGGCTTGCCATAGCAGGGCATTGCTGGGTTGGGCTCCCTTGGCCTTCCGGGGGCCTTGGACGCTGTCTTGGGAAGACCATGGGCACAAGGCCATGGCATATAGTGAGGAATGGACCACGGTTGGCAAGGCTAGGCATATAGAGAGGAATGGACCACGGTTGCCAAGGTTGCGCAAGTTTTGGGCATTTTTTGCCCGGATATGCCCAAGTATGCCCCGATAGGCCCGTTACGCCCCGGTATGAACGCGTATGCCCGGATAGACTCGGTATGCCTTGGGATACATGCGTATGCCCCGATAGGCTTGGTACGCCCCGATATGCGCACGTGTGCCCCAGTAGGGCTCGGTATGCCCCGGTATGTACGCGTGTGCCCCGATAGGCCCGGTATGCCCCGATATGCACACGTGTGCCCCAATAGGGGTCGGTATGCCCCGGTAGGTACGCGTGTGCCCCGTAATGCACGTTTCGCAGATCTCCCCGCATGTCCCGCCCCTATATGTAATACTTACTTACTTACTTACTTTCTTTCTTGCTTGCTTGCTTGCTTGCAATGGTTGGGAGTGCCCGGCATGCCCCGCTGCAGAGACCAAGGGCGCAATGACTTGGCACCGCGGATGCCGGGACTCCGGCACTTCCCGTGGCACTGATGGTTGGTTCCAAAGACAAAAGGCCGTGCAAGGCCACCGCACCGCGGATGATTTTGCTCGTGCTGGCGCCGTTGTGTGGCCAAAGAACATGCGCGAATGCTCGTGTCGGAAGGGTTGGTGTCCTGGCCCCGCGGGTGTCACGAATGCTCGGTTGCGAAGACCATGGGACCAGAGCCATGGCACGTCGGATGATGGCTCCAGCTGGCGCCCCGGCACTTTCTGTGGCATTGATGCTCGGTTTCAAAGACAAACGTGCGCAGGGCCAGGGGACCGCGGATGACTGCTCGTGCTGGCCCCGTTGGGCGGCATTGATGGTCGGTTGCAAAGAAAATGCGCGATTGCTCGTGTCGGGGCCTGGCAAGC
>NW_027518795.1:690000-695000 GCF_043159265.1 Tasmannia lanceolata | reverse complement strand
GGACACTGTCTTGGGAAGACCATGGGCACAAGGCCATGGCATATGGTGGGGAATTGACCACGGTTGCCAAGGCTAGGCATATAGAGAGGAATCGCATTTTTGCCCGGATAGGCACCGGAATGCTTGGCCTTGGCTTGCCATAGCAGGGCATTGTTGGGTTGGGCTCCCTTGGCCTTCCGGGGGCCTTGGACGCTGTCTTGGGAAGACCATGGGCACAAGGCCATGGCATATAGTGAGGAATGGACCACGGTTGGCAAGGCTAGGCATATAGAGAGGAATGGACCACGGTTGCCAAGGTTGCGCAAGTTTTGGGCATTTTTTGCCCGGATATGCCCAAGTATGCCCCGATAGGCCCGTTACGCCCCGGTATGAACGCGTATGCCCGGATAGACTCGGTATGCCTTGGGATACATGCGTATGCCCCGATAGGCTTGGTACGCCCCGATATGCGCACGTGTGCCCCAGTAGGGCTCGGTATGCCCCGGTATGTACGCGTGTGCCCCGATAGGCCCGGTATGCCCCGATAGGCCCGGTATGCCCCGATATGCACACGTGTGCCCCAATAGGGGTCGGTATGCCCCGGTAGGTACGCGTGTGCCCCGTAATGCACGTTTCGCAGATCTCCCCGCATGTCCCGCCCCTATATGTAATACTTACTTACTTACTTACTTTCTTTCTTGCTTGCTTGCTTGCTTGCAATGGTTGGGAGTGCCCGGCATGCCCCGCTGCAGAGACCAAGGGCGCAATGACTTGGCACCGCGGATGCCGGGACTCCGGCACTTCCCGTGGCACTGATGGTTGGTTCCAAAGACAAAAGGCCGTGCAAGGCCACCGCACCGCGGATGATTTTGCTCGTGCTGGCGCCGTTGTGTGGCCAAAGAACATGCGCGAATGCTCGTGTCGGAAGGGTTGGTGTCCTGGCCCCGCGGGTGTCACGAATGCTCGGTTGCGAAGACCATGGGACCAGAGCCATGGCACGTCGGATGATGGCTCCAGCTGGCGCCCCGGCACTTTCTGTGGCATTGATGCTCGGTTTCAAAGACAAACGTGCGCAGGGCCAGGGGACCGCGGATGACTGCTCGTGCTGGCCCCGTTGGGCGGCATTGATGGTCGGTTGCAAAGAAAATGCGCGATTGCTCGTGTCGGGGCCCGGCAAGCCAAGGCCAAGCGAGCCATGGCACGTCGGATGATGGCTCCAGCTGGCGCCCCGGCACTTTCTGTGGCATTGATGCTCGGTTTCAAAGACAAACGTGCGCAGGGCCAGGGGACCGCGGATGACTGCTCGTGCTGGCCCCGTTGGGCGGCATTGATGGTCGGTTGCAAAGAAAATGCGCGATTGCTCGTGTCGGGGCCTGGCAAGCCAAGGCCAAGCGAGCCATGGCAACGCGGATGATGGCTCGCTAGTGCTGGCGCCGTGCACAGTGGCCTCGCACACTCGCCCTGCACGCTTCCCTTGCACGCAGCCTTGCACACTAGCCTCGCATGCGAGCCTTGCACCCTAGCCATGCAAACTAGCCTTGCACGGTAGCCATGCACACAAGCCGTGCACATTAGCCATGCGCACAAGCCCCGCACACTAGCCTTGCGCACAACCCTTGCACACAAGCCATGCACTCGAGCAATGCACACAAGCCTTGCACTCAAGCAATGCACACAAGCCCTGGACACTAGCCTTGCACACGGGCCTGGCACACAAGCCTTGGGCACTAGCCTTGCGCACTAGCGTTCCACATGAGCCTTGCACACTAGCCTTGGACACTAGCCTTGCACACAGGCCTTGCACACTAGGCATGCTTGGGCGAGCTGATCCCGCATCAAGTCGACGGGTCTAGGCATTCTTGGGCGCAGATCCCGCATCGTCTCGTCGCGTCTGGGCGCAAACACGTCGCGTCTCGTTGCGTCTTCAGAAGTCGTCGCTAACAGCACCTTTGGTTGCCACTGGTGGTTAGGCTGGTTGGTTGCGCAAACCCTATAGGAGGGTGGCATGCTGGTGGGCGTTTTTGCCCGGATAGGCACTAGAATGTGCAGATTTTGGGCGTTTTTGCCTGGATAGGCTAAGGAATGGGCATGCTTTGGGCGTTTTTGCCCGGATAGGCACCGGAATGCTTGGCCTTGGCTTGTCCTAGCAAGGCATTGCTGGGTTGGGCTCCCTTGGCCTTTTGGGCGCCTTGGACGATGTCTTGCGAAGACCATGGGCACAAGGCCATGGCATATGGTGAGGAAAGGACCACGGTTGCCAAGGTTAGGCACCGGAATGCTTGGCCTTGGCTTGCCAAAGCAGGGCATTGCTGGGTTGGGCTCCCTTGGCCTTCCGGGCGCCTTGGACACTGTCTTGGGAAGACCATGGGCACAAGGCCATGGCATATGGTGGGGAATGGACCACGGTTGCCAAGGCTAGGCATATAGAGAGGAATTGCATTTTTGCCCGGATAGGCACCGGAATGCTTGGCCTTGGCTTGCCATAGCAGGGCATTGCTGGGTTGGGCTCCCTTGGCCTTCCGGGGGCCTTGGACGCTGTCTTGGGAAGACCATGGGCACAAGGCCATGGCATATAGTGAGGAATGGACCACGGTTGGCAAGGCTAGGCATATAGAGAGGAATGGACCACGGTTGCCAAGGTTGCGCAAGTTTTGGGCATTTTTTGCCCGGATATGCCCAAGTATGCCCCGATAGGCCCGTTACGCCCCGGTATGAACGCGTATGCCCGGATAGACTCGGTATGCCTTGGGATACATGCGTATGCCCCGATAGGCTTGGTACGCCCCGATATGCGCACGTGTGCCCCAGTAGGGCTCAGTATGCCCCGGTATGTACGCGTGTGCCCCGATAGGCCCGGTGTGCCCCGATATGCACACGTGTGCCCCAATAGGGGTCGGTATGCCCCGGTAGGTACGCGTGTGCCCCGTAATGCACGTTTCGCAGATCTCCCCGCATGTCCCGCCCCTATATGTAATACTTACTTACTTACTTACTTTCTTTCTTGCTTGCTTGCTTGCTTGCAATGGTTGGGAGTGCCCGGCATGCCCCGCTGCAGAGACCAAGGGCGCAATGACTTGGCACCGCGGATGCCGGGACTCCGGCACTTCCCGTGGCACTGATGGTTGGTTCCAAAGACAAAAGGCCGTGCAAGGCCACCGCACCGCGGATGATTTTGCTCGTGCTGGCGCCGTTGTGTGGCCAAAGAACATGCGCGAATGCTCGTGTCGGAAGGGTTGGTGTCCTGGCCCCGCGGGTGTCACGAATGCTCGGTTGCGAAGACCATGGGACCAGAGCCATGGCACGTCGGATGATGGCTCCAGCTGGCGCCCCGGCACTTTCTGTGGCATTGATGCTCGGTTTCAAAGACAAACGTGCGCAGGGCCAGGGGACCGCGGATGACTGCTCGTGCTGGCCCCGTTGGGCGGCATTGATGGTCGGTTGCAAAGAAAATGCGCGATTGCTCGTGTCGGGGCCTGGCAAGCCAAGGCCAAGCGAGCCATGGCAACGCGGATGATGGCTCCAGCTGGCGCCCCGGCACTTTCTGGGGCATTGATGCTCGGTTTCGAAGACAAACGTGCGCAGGGCCAGGGGACCGCGGAGGACTGCTCGTGCTGGCCCCGTTGGGCGGCATTGATGGTGTGTTGCAGAGAGCATGTGCGATTGCAAGTGTCGGCCGGGTTTGGGTTCCCTTGGGCTTTCGGGTGCCTTGGACGCTGTCTTGCGAAGACCATGGGCACAAGGCCCCGTCCTGGCCCCTTGTTCGATTCGCTCTCGTCTTGCGCTTGCTTCCAAGGTCCTCCATGACCTTCCCCATGGCCTTGCTAGATCCCCCCCATGACGCATGACCTCTGTCCGTTGATTGGTTTTGAGTGCACACCATGCCCGGCTTGGCACCGTGTTGTCGCGTGAGTGGCATTTGGATCGTGCATGCTGGTGGGCTACCTGCCAATGCGCACAAGCCTTGCACACTAGCCTTGCGCACGAGCCTTGCACAAAAGCCTTGGACACAAGCCTTGCGCACAAGCCATGCGCACAAGCCTTGGACGCTAGCCTTGCACACAAGCCATGCATACAAGCCTTGCTCACAAGCCTTGGGCACTGGCCCATCGCAGTAGCCTTGCACACAAGCCTTGCGCACTAGCTTTGGGCACGAGCCTTGCGCACTTGCCTTGGGCACTAGCCTTGCACACAACCCTTGGGAACTAGCCTTGCGCACCAGCCTTGCCCACAAGCCTTGCACACCAGCCTTGCACACTAGCCTTGCATACAAGCCTTGCACACTAGCCTTGCACACAGGCCATGCTCACTAGCCTTGGGCACTAGCCTTGCACACAGACCTTGGGCACTAGCCTTGCGCACTAGCCTTGCCCACGAGCCTTGCACACTAGCCTTGCACGCAGGCCTTGCACGCTAGGCATGCTTGGGCCAGCAGCTCCCGCATCAAGTCGGCGGGTGTAGGCACGGTTGGGCGCAGATCCCGCATCGCCTCGTCGCGTCTGGGCGCAAACCCGTCGCGTCTCGTTGCGTCTTCAGAAGTCGTCGCTAACAGCACCTTTGGTTGCCACTGGTGGTTAGGCGGGTTGGTTGCGCAAACCCTATAGGAGGGTGGCATGCTGCGGGGCGCTGGAATGCGCAGGCTTAGGGCGTTTTTGCCCGGATAGGCACTGGAATGTGCTGGTTTTGGGCGTTTTTGCCTGGATAGGCTAAGGAATGGGCATGCTTTGGGCGTTTTCCCCGGATAGGCACTGGAATGGGCTGGTTTTGGGCGTTTTTGCCTGGATAGGCTAACGAATGGGGCATGCTTTGGGCGTTTTTGCCCGGGTAGGCACTGGAATGCCTGGCCTTGGCTGGGCATTGCTGGGTTGGGCTCCCTTGGCCTTTCAGGCGCCTTGGATGCTGTCTTGTGAAGACCATGGGCACAAGGCCATGGCATATAGTGGGGAATGGACCATGGTTGCCAAGGTTAGGCAATATAGAGGGCGGTGGGCGAGTAGGCCATGGCGTCACTTGTTTGCCCGTGT
>NW_027518795.1:665000-670000 GCF_043159265.1 Tasmannia lanceolata | reverse complement strand
CATATAGTGAGGAATGGACCACGGTTGGCAAGGCTAGGCATATAGAGAGGAATGGACCACGGTTGCCAAGGTTGCGCAAGTTTTGGGCATTTTTTGCCCGGATATGCCCAAGTATGCCCCGATAGGCCCGTTACGCCCCGGTATGAACGCGTATGCCCGGATAGACTCGGTATGCCTTGGGATACATGCGTATGCCCCGATAGGCTTGGTACGCCCCGATATGCGCACGTGTGCCCCAGTAGGGCTCGGTATGCCCCGGTATGTACGCGTGTGCCCCGATAGGCCCGGTATGCCCCGATAGGCCCGGTATGCCCCGATATGCACACGTGTGCCCCAATAGGGGTCGGTATGCCCCGGTAGGTACGCGTGTGCCCCGTAATGCACGTTTCGCAGATCTCCCCGCATGTCCCGCCCCTATATGTAATACTTACTTACTTACTTACTTTCTTTCTTGCTTGCTTGCTTGCTTGCAATGGTTGGGAGTGCCCGGCATGCCCCGCTGCAGAGACCAAGGGCGCAATGACTTGGCACCGCGGATGCCGGGACTCCGGCACTTCCCGTGGCACTGATGGTTGGTTCCAAAGACAAAAGGCCGTGCAAGGCCACCGCACCGCGGATGATTTTGCTCGTGCTGGCGCCGTTGTGTGGCCAAAGAACATGCGCGAATGCTCGTGTCGGAAGGGTTGGTGTCCTGGCCCCGCGGGTGTCACGAATGCTCGGTTGCGAAGACCATGGGACCAGAGCCATGGCACGTCGGATGATGGCTCCAGCTGGCGCCCCGGCACTTTCTGTGGCATTGATGCTCGGTTTCAAAGACAAACGTGCGCAGTGCCAGGGGACCGCGGATGACTGCTCGTGCTGGCCCCGTTGGGCGGCATTGATGGTCGGTTGCAAAGAAAATGCGCGATTGCTCGTGTCGGGGCCCGGCAAGCCAAGGCCAAGCGAGCCATGGCACGTCGGATGATGGCTCCAGCTGGCGCCCCGGCACTTTCTGTGGCATTGATGCTCGGTTTCAAAGACAAACGTGCGCAGGGCCAGGGGACCGCGGATGACTGCTCGTGCTGGCCCCGTTGGGCGGCATTGATGGTCGGTTGCAAAGAAAATGCGCGATTGCTCGTGTCGGCGCCTGGCAAGCCAAGGCCAAGCGAGCCATGGCAACGCGGATGATGGCTCGCTAGTGCTGGCGCCGTGCACAGTGGCCTCGCACACTCGCCCTGCACGCTTCCCTTGCACGCAGCCTTGCACACTAGCCTCGCATGCGAGCCTTGCACCCTAGCCATGCAAACTAGCCTTGCACGGTAGCCATGCACACAAGCCGTGCACATTAGCCATGCGCACAAGCCCCGCACACTAGCCTTGCGCACAACCCTTGCACACAAGCCATGCACTCGAGCAATGCACACAAGCCTTGCACTCAAGCAATGCACACAAGCCCTGGACACTAGCCTTGCACACGGGCCTGGCACACAAGCCTTGGGCACTAGCCTTGCGCACTAGCGTTCCACATGAGCCTTGCACACTAGCCTTGGACACTAGCCTTGCACACAGGCCTTGCACACTAGGCATGCTTGGGCGAGCTGATCCCGCATCAAGTCGACGGGTCTAGGCATTCTTGGGCGCAGATCCCGCATCGTCTCGTCGCGTCTGGGCGCAAACACGTCGCGTCTCGTTGCGTCTTCAGAAGTCGTCGCTAACAGCACCTTTGGTTGCCACTGGTGGTTAGGCTGGTTGGTTGCGCAAACCCTATAGGAGGGTGGCATGCTGGTGGGCGTTTTTGCCCGGATAGGCACTAGAATGTGCAGATTTTGGGCGTTTTTGCCTGGATAGGCTAAGGAATGGGCATGCTTTGGGCGTTTTTGCCCGGATAGGCACCGGAATGCTTGGCCTTGGCTTGTCCTAGCAAGGCATTGCTGGGTTGGGCTCCCTTGGCCTTTTGGGCGCCTTGGACGATGTCTTGCGAAGACCATGGGCACAAGGCCATGGCATATGGTGAGGAAAGGACCACGGTTGCCAAGGTTAGGCACCGGAATGCTTGGCCTTGGCTTGCCAAAGCAGGGCATTGCTGGGTTGGGCTCCCTTGGCCTTCCGGGCGCCTTGGACACTGTCTTGGGAAGACCATGGGCACAAGGCCATGGCATATGGTGGGGAATGGACCACGGTTGCCAAGGCTAGGCATATAGAGAGGAATTGCATTTTTGCCCGGATAGGCACCGGAATGCTTGGCCTTGGCTTGCCATAGCAGGGCATTGCTGGGTTGGGCTCCCTTGGCCTTCCGGGGGCCTTGGACGCTGTCTTGGGAAGACCATGGGCACAAGGCCATGGCATATAGTGAGGAATGGACCACGGTTGGCAAGGCTAGGCATATAGAGAGGAATGGACCACGGTTGCCAAGGTTGCGCAAGTTTTGGGCATTTTTTGCCCGGATATGCCCAAGTATGCCCCGATAGGCCCGTTACGCCCCGGTATGAACGCGTATGCCCGGATAGACTCGGTATGCCTTGGGATACATGCGTATGCCCCGATAGGCTTGGTACGCCCCGATATGCGCACGTGTGCCCCAGTAGGGCTCAGTATGCCCCGGTATGTACGCGTGTGCCCCGATAGGCCCGGTGTGCCCCGATATGCACACGTGTGCCCCAATAGGGGTCGGTATGCCCCGGTAGGTACGCGTGTGCCCCGTAATGCACGTTTCGCAGATCTCCCCGCATGTCCCGCCCCTATATGTAATACTTACTTACTTACTTACTTTCTTTCTTGCTTGCTTGCTTGCTTGCAATGGTTGGGAGTGCCCGGCATGCCCCGCTGCAGAGACCAAGGGCGCAATGACTTGGCACCGCGGATGCCGGGACTCCGGCACTTCCCGTGGCACTGATGGTTGGTTCCAAAGACAAAAGGCCGTGCAAGGCCACCGCACCGCGGATGATTTTGCTCGTGCTGGCGCCGTTGTGTGGCCAAAGAACATGCGCGAATGCTCGTGTCGGAAGGGTTGGTGTCCTGGCCCCGCGGGTGTCACGAATGCTCGGTTGCGAAGACCATGGGACCAGAGCCATGGCACGTCGGATGATGGCTCCAGCTGGCGCCCCGGCACTTTCTGTGGCATTGATGCTCGGTTTCAAAGACAAACGTGCGCAGGGCCAGGGGACCGCGGATGACTGCTCGTGCTGGCCCCGTTGGGCGGCATTGATGGTCGGTTGCAAAGAAAATGCGCGATTGCTCGTGTCGGGGCCTGGCAAGCCAAGGCCAAGCGAGCCATGGCAACGCGGATGATGGCTCCAGCTGGCGCCCCGGCACTTTCTGTGGCATTGATGCTCGGTTTCGAAGACAAACGTGCGCAGGGCCAGGGGACCGCGGAGGACTGCTCGTGCTGGCCCCGTTGGGCGGCATTGATGGTGTGTTGCAGAGAGCATGTGCGATTGCAAGTGTCGGCCGGGTTTGGGTTCCCTTGGGCTTTCGGGTGCCTTGGACGCTGTCTTGCGAAGACCATGGGCACAAGGCCCCGTCCTGGCCCCTTGTTCGATTCGCTCTCGTCTTGCGCTTGCTTCCAAGGTCCTCCATGACCTTCCCCATGGCCTTGCTAGATCCCCCCCATGACGCATGACCTCTGTCCGTTGATTGGTTTTGAGTGCACACCATGCCCGGCTTGGCACCGTGTTGTCGCGTGAGTGGGATTTGGATCGTGCATGCTGGTGGGCTACCTGCCAATGCGCACAAGCCTTGCACACTAGCCTTGCGCACGAGCCTTGCACAAAAGCCTTGGACACAAGCCTTGCGCACAAGCCATGCGCACAAGCCTTGGACGCTAGCCTTGCACACAAGCCATGCATACAAGCCTTGCTCACAAGCCTTGGGCACTGGCCCATCGCAGTAGCCTTGCACACAAGCCTTGCGCACTAGCTTTGGGCACGAGCCTTGCGCACTTGCCTTGGGCACTAGCCTTGCACACAACCCTTGGGAACTAGCCTTGCGCACCAGCCTTGCCCACAAGCCTTGCACACCAGCCTTGCACACTAGCCTTGCATACAAGCCTTGCACACTAGCCTTGCACACAGGCCATGCTCACTAGCCTTGGGCACTAGCCTTGCACACAGACCTTGGGCACTAGCCTTGCGCACTAGCCTTGCCCACGAGCCTTGCACACTAGCCTTGCACGCAGGCCTTGCACGCTAGGCATGCTTGGGCCAGCAGCTCCCGCATCAAGTCGGCGGGTGTAGGCACGGTTGGGCGCAGATCCCGCATCGCCTCGTCGCGTCTGGGCGCAAACCCGTCGCGTCTCGTTGCGTCTTCAGAAGTCGTCGCTAACAGCACCTTTGGTTGCCACTGGTGGTTAGGCGGGTTGGTTGCGCAAACCCTATAGGAGGGTGGCATGCTGCGGGGAGCTGGAATGCGCAGGCTTAGGGCGTTTTTGCCCGGATAGGCACTGGAATGTGCTGGTTTTGGGCGTTTTTGCCTGGATAGGCTAAGGAATGGGCATGCTTTGGGCGTTTTCCCCGGATAGGCACTGGAATGGGCTGGTTTTGGGCGTTTTTGCCTGGATAGGCTAACGAATGGGGCATGCTTTGGGCGTTTTTGCCCGGGTAGGCACTGGAATGCCTGGCCTTGGCTGGGCATTGCTGGGTTGGGCTCCCTTGGCCTTTCAGGCGCCTTGGATGCTGTCTTGTGAAGACCATGGGCACAAGGCCATGGCATATAGTGGGGAATGGACCATGGTTGCCAAGGTTAGGCAATATAGAGGGCGGTGGGCGAGTAGGCCATGGCGTCACTTGTTTGCCCGTGTTTGCTCCCTTTGTGCGTTGTTTGGTTTTGGGAGCACACCTACCTTGCTAGGCTCGGCGGCTTACCCCTGCCCTTGTGGGTACTGGGTTGCACGTCTGTTTGCAACCCTATGGCTTGGTTGCTGCTGGCTTGGTTGGGTAGTTTGCCTCCGCCAATGCGCACAAGGGTTCCTTTTCTTCGTACCTGTGAGCTTACCTCCCTTGTTCGATTTGCTTTTGTATTGCGCT
>NW_027518795.1:652500-657500 GCF_043159265.1 Tasmannia lanceolata | reverse complement strand
TGGGCACTAGCCTTGGACACTAGCCTTGCACACAGTCCTTGCACACTAGGCATGCTTGGGCGAGCTGATCCCGCATCAAGTCGACGGGTCTAGGCATTCTTGGGCGCAGATCCCGCATCGTCTCGTCGCGTCTGGGCGCAAACACGTCGCGTCTCGTTGCGTCTTCAGAAGTCGTCGCTAACAGCACCTTTGGTTGCCACTGGTGGTTAGGCTGGTTGGTTGCGCAAACCCTATAGGAGGGTGGCATGCTGGTGGGCGTTTTTGCCCGGATAGGCACTAGAATGTGCAGATTTTGGGCGTTTTTGCCTGGATAGGCTAAGGAATGGGCATGCTTTGGGCGTTTTTGCCCGGATAGGCACCGGAATGCTTGGCCTTGGCTTGTCCTAGCAAGGCATTGCTGGGTTGGGCTCCCTTGGCCTTTTGGGCGCCTTGGACGATGTCTTGCGAAGACCATGGGCACAAGGCCATGGCATATGGTGAGGAAAGGACCACGGTTGCCAAGGTTAGGCACCGGAATGCTTGGCCTTGGCTTGCCCTAGCAGGGCATTGCTGGGTTGGGCTCCCTTGGCCTTTTGGGCGCCTTGGACGATGTCTTGCGAAGACCATGGGCACAAGGCCATGGCATATGGTGAGGAAAGGACCACGGTTGCCAAGGTTAGGCACCGGAATGCTTGGCCTTGGCTTGCCAAAGCAGGGCATTGCTGGGTTGGGCTCCCTTGGCCTTCCGGGCGCCTTGGACACTGTCTTGGGAAGACCATGGGCACAAGGCCATGGCATATGGTGGGGAATGGACCACGGTTGCCAAGGCTAGGCATATAGAGAGGAATCGCATTTTTGCCCGGATAGGGCACCGGAATGCTTGGCCTTGGCTTGCCATAGCAGGGCATTGCTGGGTTGGGCTCCCTTGGCCTTCCGGGGGCCTTGGACGCTGTCTTGGGAAGACCATGGGCACAAGGCCATGGCATATAGTGAGGAATGGACCACGGTTGGCAAGGCTAGGCATATAGAGAGGAATGGACCACGGTTGCCAAGGTTGCGCAAGTTTTGGGCATTTTTTGCCCGGATATGCCCAAGTATGCCCCGATAGGCCCGTTACGCCCCGGTATGAACGCGTATGCCCGGATAGACTCGGTATGCCTTGGGATACATGCGTATGCCCCGATAGGCTTGGTACGCCCCGATATGCGCACGTGTGCCCCAGTAGGGCTCGGTATGCCCCGGTATGTACGCGTGTGCCCCGATAGGCCCGGTATGCCCCGATATGCACACGTGTGCCCCAATAGGGGTCGGTATGCCCCGGTAGGTACGCGTGTGCCCCGTAATGCACGTTTCGCAGATCTCCCCGCATGTCCCGCCCCTATATGTAATACTTACTTACTTACTTACTTTCTTTCTTGCTTGCTTGCTTGCTTGCAATGGTTGGGAGTGCCCGGCATGCCCCGCTGCAGAGACCAAGGGCGCAATGACTTGGCACCGCGGATGCCGGGACTCCGGCACTTCCCGTGGCACTGATGGTTGGTTCCAAAGACAAAAGGCCGTGCAAGGCCACCGCACCGCGGATGATTTTGCTCGTGCTGGCGCCGTTGTGTGGCCAAAGAACATGCGCGAATGCTCGTGTCGGAAGGGTTGGTGTCCTGGCCCCGCGGGTGTCACGAATGCTCGGTTGCGAAGACCATGGGACCAGAGCCATGGCACGTCGGATGATGGCTCCAGCTGGCGCCCCGGCACTTTCTGTGGCATTGATGCTCGGTTTCAAAGACAAACGTGCGCAGGGCCAGGGGACCGCGGATGACTGCTCGTGCTGGCCCCGTTGGGCGGCATTGATGGTCGGTTGCAAAGAAAATGCGCGATTGCTCGTGTCGGGGCCCGGCAAGCCAAGGCCAAGCGAGCCATGGCACGTCGGATGATGGCTCCAGCTGGCGCCCCGGCACTTTCTGTGGCATTGATGCTCGGTTTCAAAGACAAACGTGCGCAGGGCCAGGGGACCGCGGATGACTGCTCGTGCTGGCCCCGTTGGGCGGCATTGATGGTCGGTTGCAAAGAAAATGCGCGATTGCTCGTGTCGGGGCCTGGCAAGCCAAGGCCAAGCGAGCCATGGCAACGCGGATGATGGCTCGCTAGTGCTGGCGCCGTGCACAGTGGCCTCGCACACTCGCCCTGCACGCTTCCCTTGCACGCAGCCTTGCACACTAGCCTCGCATGCGAGCCTTGCACCCTAGCCATGCAAACTAGCCTTGCACGGTAGCCATGCACACAAGCCGTGCACATTAGCCATGCGCACAAGCCCCGCACACTAGCCTTGCGCACAACCCTTGCACACAAGCCATGCACTCGAGCAATGCACACAAGCCTTGCACTCAAGCAATGCACACAAGCCCTGGACACTAGCCTTGCACACGGGCCTGGCACACAAGCCTTGGGCACTAGCCTTGCGCACTAGCGTTCCACATGAGCCTTGCACACTAGCCTTGGACACTAGCCTTGCACACAGGCCTTGCACACTAGGCATGCTTGGGCGAGCTGATCCCGCATCAAGTCGACGGGTCTAGGCATTCTTGGGCGCAGATCCCGCATCGTCTCGTCGCGTCTGGGCGCAAACACGTCGCGTCTCGTTGCGTCTTCAGAAGTCGTCGCTAACAGCACCTTTGGTTGCCACTGGTGGTTAGGCTGGTTGGTTGCGCAAACCCTATAGGAGGGTGGCATGCTGGTGGGCGTTTTTGCCCGGATAGGCACTAGAATGTGCAGATTTTGGGCGTTTTTGCCTGGATAGGCTAAGGAATGGGCATGCTTTGGGCGTTTTTGCCCGGATAGGCACCGGAATGCTTGGCCTTGGCTTGTCCTAGCAAGGCATTGCTGGGTTGGGCTCCCTTGGCCTTTTGGGCGCCTTGGACGATGTCTTGCGAAGACCATGGGCACAAGGCCATGGCATATGGTGAGGAAAGGACCACGGTTGCCAAGGTTAGGCACCGGAATGCTTGGCCTTGGCTTGCCAAAGCAGGGCATTGCTGGGTTGGGCTCCCTTGGCCTTCCGGGCGCCTTGGACACTGTCTTGGGAAGACCATGGGCACAAGGCCATGGCATATGGTGGGGAATGGACCACGGTTGCCAAGGCTAGGCATATAGAGAGGAATTGCATTTTTGCCCGGATAGGCACCGGAATGCTTGGCCTTGGCTTGCCATAGCAGGGCATTGCTGGGTTGGGCTCCCTTGGCCTTCCGGGGGCCTTGGACGCTGTCTTGGGAAGACCATGGGCACAAGGCCATGGCATATAGTGAGGAATGGACCACGGTTGGCAAGGCTAGGCATATAGAGAGGAATGGACCACGGTTGCCAAGGTTGCGCAAGTTTTGGGCATTTTTTGCCCGGATATGCCCAAGTATGCCCCGATAGGCCCGTTACGCCCCGGTATGAACGCGTATGCCCGGATAGACTCGGTATGCCTTGGGATACATGCGTATGCCCCGATAGGCTTGGTACGCCCCGATATGCGCACGTGTGCCCCAGTAGGGCTCGGTATGCCCCGGTATGTACGCGTGTGCCCCGATAGGCCCGGTATGCCCCGATATGCACACGTGTGCCCCAATAGGGGTCGGTATGCCCCGGTAGGTACGCGTGTGCCCCGTAATGCACGTTTCGCAGATCTCCCCGCATGTCCCGCCCCTATATGTAATACTTACTTACTTACTTACTTTCTTTCTTGCTTGCTTGCTTGCTTGCAATGGTTGGGAGTGTCCGGCATGCCCCGCTGCAGAGACCAAGGGCGCAATGACTTGGCACCGCGGATGCCGGGACTCCGGCACTTCCCGTGGCACTGATGGTTGGTTCCAAAGACAAAAGGCCGTGCAAGGCCACCGCACCGCGGATGATTTTGCTCGTGCTGGCGCCGTTGTGTGGCCAAAGAACATGCGCGAATGCTCGTGTCGGAAGGGTTGGTGTCCTGGCCCCGCGGGTGTCACGAATGCTCGGTTGCGAAGACCATGGGACCAGAGCCATGGCACGTCGGATGATGGCTCCAGCTGGCGCCCCGGCACTTTCTGTGGCATTGATGCTCGGTTTCAAAGACAAACGTGCGCAGGGCCAGGGGACCGCGGATGACTGCTCGTGCTGGCCCCGTTGGGCGGCATTGATGGTCGGTTGCAAAGAAAATGCGCGATTGCTCGTGTCGGGGCCTGGCAAGCCAAGGCCAAGCGAGCCATGGCAACGCGGATGATGGCTCCAGCTGGCGCCCCGGCACTTTCTGTGGCATTGATGCTCGGTTTCGAAGACAAACGTGCGCAGGGCCAGGGGACCGCGGAGGACTGCTCGTGCTGGCCCCGTTGGGCGGCATTGATGGTGTGTTGCAGAGAGCATGTGCGATTGCAAGTGTCGGCCGGGTTTGGGTTCCCTTGGGCTTTCGGGTGCCTTGGACGCTGTCTTGCGAAGACCATGGGCACAAGGCCCCGTCCTGGCCCCTTGTTCGATTCGCTCTCGTCTTGCGCTTGCTTCCAAGGTCCTCCATGACCTTCCCCATGGCCTTGCTAGATCCCCCCCATGACGCATGACCTCTGTCCGTTGATTGGTTTTGAGTGCACACCATGCCCGGCTTGGCACCGTGTTGTCGCGTGAGTGGCATTTGGATCGTGCATGCTGGTGGGCTACCTGCCAATGCGCACAAGCCTTGCACACTAGCCTTGCGCACGAGCCTTGCACAAAAGCCTTGGACACAAGCCTTGCGCACAAGCCATGCGCACAAGCCTTGGACGCTAGCCTTGCACACAAGCCATGCATACAAGCCTTGCTCACAAGCCTTGGGCACTGGCCCATCGCAGTAGCCTTGCACACAAGCCTTGCGCACTAGCTTTGGGCACGAGCCTTGCGCACTTGCCTTGGGCACTAGCCTTGCACACAACCCTTGGGAACTAGCCTTGCGCACCAGCCTTGCCCACAAGCCTTGCACACCAGCCTTGCACACTAGCCTTGCATACAAGCCTTGCACACTAGCCTTGCACACAGGCCATGCT
>NW_027518795.1:625000-632500 GCF_043159265.1 Tasmannia lanceolata | reverse complement strand
GAGGAAAGGACCACAGTTGCCAAGGTTAGGCACCGGAATGCTTGGCCTTGGCTTGCCAAAGCAGGGCATTGCTGGGTTGGGCTCCCTTGGCCTTCCGGGCGCCTTGGACACTGTCTTGGGAAGACCATGGGCACAAGGCCATGGCATATGGTGGGGAATGGACCACGGTTGCCAAGGCTAGGCATATAGAGAGGAATCGCATTTTTGCCCGGATAGGCACCGGAATGCTTGGCCTTGGCTTGCCATAGCAGGGCATTGCTGGGTTGGGCTCCCTTGGCCTTCCGGGGGCCTTGGACGCTGTCTTGGGAAGACCATGGGCACAAGGCCATGGCATATAGTGAGGAATGGACCACGGTTGGCAAGGCTAGGCATATAGAGAGGAATGGACCACGGTTGCCAAGGTTGCGCAAGTTTTGGGCATTTTTTGCCCGGATATGCCCAAGTATGCCCCGATAGGCCCGTTACGCCCCGGTATGAACGCGTATGCCCGGATAGACTCGGTATGCCTTGGGATACATGCGTATGCCCCGATAGGCTTGGTACGCCCCGATATGCGCACGTGTGCCCCAGTAGGGCTCGGTATGCCCCGGTATGTACGCGTGTGCCCCGATAGGCCCGGTATGCCCCGATATGCACACGTGTGCCCCAATAGGGGTCGGTATGCCCCGGTAGGTACGCGTGTGCCCCGTAATGCACGTTTCGCAGATCTCCCCGCATGTCCCGCCCCTATATGTAATACTTACTTACTTACTTACTTTCTTTCTTGCTTGCTTGCTTGCTTGCAATGGTTGGGAGTGCCCGGCATGCCCCGCTGCAGAGACCAAGGGCGCAATGACTTGGCACCGCGGATGCCGGGACTCCGGCACTTCCCGTGGCACTGATGGTTGGTTCCAAAGACAAAAGGCCGTGCAAGGCCACCGCACCGCGGATGATTTTGCTCGTGCTGGCGCCGTTGTGTGGCCAAAGAACATGCGCGAATGCTCGTGTCGGAAGGGTTGGTGTCCTGGCCCCGCGGGTGTCACGAATGCTCGGTTGCGAAGACCATGGGACCAGAGCCATGGCACGTCGGATGATGGCTCCAGCTGGCGCCCCGGCACTTTCTGTGGCATTGATGCTCGGTTTCAAAGACAAACGTGCGCAGGGCCAGGGGACCGCGGATGACTGCTCGTGCTGGCCCCGTTGGGCGGCATTGATGGTCGGTTGCAAAGAAAATGCGCGATTGCTCGTGTCGGGGCCCGGCAAGCCAAGGCCAAGCGAGCCATGGCACGTCGGATGATGGCTCCAGCTGGCGCCCCGGCACTTTCTGTGGCATTGATGCTCGGTTTCAAAGACAAACGTGCGCAGGGCCAGGGGACCGCGGATGACTGCTCGTGCTGGCCCCGTTGGGCGGCATTGATGGTCGGTTGCAAAGAAAATGCGCGATTGCTCGTGTCGGGGCCTGGCAAGCCAAGGCCAAGCGAGCCATGGCAACGCGGATGATGGCTCGCTAGTGCTGGCCCCGTGCACAGTGGCCTCGCACACTCGCCCTGCACGCTTCCCTTGCACGCAGCCTTGCACACTAGCCTCGCATGCGAGCCTTGCACCCTAGCCATGCAAACTAGCCTTGCACGGTAGCCATGCACACAAGCCGTGCACATTAGCCATGCGCACAAGCCCCGCACACTAGCCTTGCGCACAACCCTTGCACACAAGCCATGCACTCGAGCAATGCACACAAGCCTTGCACTCAAGCAATGCACACAAGCCCTGGACACTAGCCTTGCACACGGGCCTGGCACACAAGCCTTGGGCACTAGCCTTGCGCACTAGCGTTCCACATGAGCCTTGCACACTAGCCTTGGACACTAGCCTTGCACACAGGCCTTGCACACTAGGCATGCTTGGGCGAGCTGATCCCGCATCAAGTCGACGGGTCTAGGCATTCTTGGGCGCAGATCCCGCATCGTCTCGTCGCGTCTGGGCGCAAACACGTCGCGTCTCGTTGCGTCTTCAGAAGTCGTCGCTAACAGCACCTTTGGTTGCCACTGGTGGTTAGGCTGGTTGGTTGCGCAAACCCTATAGGAGGGTGGCATGCTGGTGGGCGTTTTTGCCCGGATAGGCACTAGAATGTGCAGATTTTGGGCGTTTTTGCCTGGATAGGCTAAGGAATGGGCATGCTTTGGGCGTTTTTGCCCGGATAGGCACCGGAATGCTTGGCCTTGGCTTGTCCTAGCAAGGCATTGCTGGGTTGGGCTCCCTTGGCCTTTTGGGCGCCTTGGACGATGTCTTGCGAAGACCATGGGCACAAGGCCATGGCATATGGTGAGGAAAGGACCACGGTTGCCAAGGTTAGGCACCGGAATGCTTGGCCTTGGCTTGCCAAAGCAGGGCATTGCTGGGTTGGGCTCCCTTGGCCTTCCGGGCGCCTTGGACACTGTCTTGGGAAGACCATGGGCACAAGGCCATGGCATATGGTGGGGAATGGACCACGGTTGCCAAGGCTAGGCATATAGAGAGGAATTGCATTTTTGCCCGGATAGGCACCGGAATGCTTGGCCTTGGCTTGCCATAGCAGGGCATTGCTGGGTTGGGCTCCCTTGGCCTTCCGGGGGCCTTGGACGCTGTCTTGGGAAGACCATGGGCACAAGGCCATGGCATATAGTGAGGAATGGACCACGGTTGGCAAGGCTAGGCATATAGAGAGGAATGGACCACGGTTGCCAAGGTTGCGCAAGTTTTGGGCATTTTTTGCCCGGATATGCCCAAGTATGCCCCGATAGGCCCGTTACGCCCCGGTATGAACGCGTATGCCCGGATAGACTCGGTATGCCTTGGGATACATGCGTATGCCCCGATAGGCTTGGTACGCCCCGATATGCGCACGTGTGCCCCAGTAGGGCTCGGTATGCCCCGGTATGTACGCGTGTGCCCCGATAGGCCCGGTATGCCCCGATATGCACACGTGTGCCCCAATAGGGGTCGGTATGCCCCGGTAGGTACGCGTGTGCCCCGTAATGCACGTTTCGCAGATCTCCCCGCATGTCCCGCCCCTATATGTAATACTTACTTACTCACTTACTTTCTTTCTTGCTTGCTTGCTTGCTTGCAATGGTTGGGAGTGCCCGGCATGCCCCGCTGCAGAGACCAAGGGCGCAATGACTTGGCACCGCGGATGCCGGGACTCCGGCACTTCCCGTGGCACTGATGGTTGGTTCCAAAGACAAAAGGCCGTGCAAGGCCACCGCACCGCGGATGATTTTGCTCGTGCTGGCGCCGTTGTGTGGCCAAAGAACATGCGCGAATGCTCGTGTCGGAAGGGTTGGTGTCCTGGCCCCGCGGGTGTCACGAATGCTCGGTTGCGAAGACCATGGGACCAGAGCCATGGCACGTCGGATGATGGCTCCAGCTGGCGCCCCGGCACTTTCTGTGGCATTGATGCTCGGTTTCAAAGACAAACGTGCGCAGGGCCAGGGGACCGCGGATGACTGCTCGTGCTGGCCCCGTTGGGCGGCATTGATGGTCGGTTGCAAAGAAAATGCGCGATTGCTCGTGTCGGGGCCCGGCAAGCCAAGGCCAAGCGAGCCATGGCACGTCGGATGATGGCTCCAGCTGGCGCCCCGGCACTTTCTGTGGCATTGATGCTCGGTTTCAAAGACAAACGTGCGCAGGGCCAGGGGACCGCGGATGACTGCTCGTGCTGGCCCCGTTGGGCGGCATTGATGGTCGGTTGCAAAGAAAATGCGCGATTGCTCGTGTCGGGGCCTGGCAAGCCAAGGCCAAGCGAGCCATGGCAACGCGGATGATGGCTCGCTAGTGCTGGCCCCGTGCACAGTGGCCTCGCACACTCGCCCTGCACGCTTCCCTTGCACGCAGCCTTGCACACTAGCCTCGCATGCGAGCCTTGCACCCTAGCCATGCAAACTAGCCTTGCACGGTAGCCATGCACACAAGCCGTGCACATTAGCCATGCGCACAAGCCCCGCACACTAGCCTTGCGCACAACCCTTGCACACAAGCCATGCACTCGAGCAATGCACACAAGCCTTGCACTCAAGCAATGCACACAAGCCCTGGACACTAGCCTTGCACACGGGCCTGGCACACAAGCCTTGGGCACTAGCCTTGCGCACTAGCGTTCCACATGAGCCTTGCACACTAGCCTTGGACACTAGCCTTGCACACAGGCCTTGCACACTAGGCATGCTTGGGCGAGCTGATCCCGCATCAAGTCGACGGGTCTAGGCATTCTTGGGCGCAGATCCCGCATCGTCTCGTCGCGTCTGGGCGCAAACACGTCGCGTCTCGTTGCGTCTTCAGAAGTCGTCGCTAACAGCACCTTTGGTTGCCACTGGTGGTTAGGCTGGTTGGTTGCGCAAACCCTATAGGAGGGTGGCATGCTGGTGGGCGTTTTTGCCCGGATAGGCACTAGAATGTGCAGATTTTGGGCGTTTTTGCCTGGATAGGCTAAGGAATGGGCATGCTTTGGGCGTTTTTGCCCGGATAGGCACCGGAATGCTTGGCCTTGGCTTGTCCTAGCAAGGCATTGCTGGGTTGGGCTCCCTTGGCCTTTTGGGCGCCTTGGACGATGTCTTGCGAAGACCATGGGCACAAGGCCATGGCATATGGTGAGGAAAGGACCACGGTTGCCAAGGTTAGGCACCGGAATGCTTGGCCTTGGCTTGCCAAAGCAGGGCATTGCTGGGTTGGGCTCCCTTGGCCTTCCGGGCGCCTTGGACACTGTCTTGGGAAGACCATGGGCACAAGGCCATGGCATATGGTGGGGAATGGACCACGGTTGCCAAGGCTAGGCATATAGAGAGGAATTGCATTTTTGCCCGGATAGGCACCGGAATGCTTGGCCTTGGCTTGCCATAGCAGGGCATTGCTGGGTTGGGCTCCCTTGGCCTTCCGGGGGCCTTGGACGCTGTCTTGGGAAGACCATGGGCACAAGGCCATGGCATATAGTGAGGAATGGACCACGGTTGGCAAGGCTAGGCATATAGAGAGGAATGGACCACGGTTGCCAAGGTTGCGCAAGTTTTGGGCATTTTTTGCCCGGATATGCCCAAGTATGCCCCGATAGGCCCGTTACGCCCCGGTATGAACGCGTATGCCCGGATAGACTCGGTATGCCTTGGGATACATGCGTATGCCCCGATAGGCTTGGTACGCCCCGATATGCGCACGTGTGCCCCAGTAGGGCTCGGTATGCCCCGGTATGTACGCGTGTGCCCCGATAGGCCCGGTATGCCCCGATATGCACACGTGTGCCCCAATAGGGGCCGGTATGCCCCGGTAGGTACGCGTGTGCCCCGTAATGCACGTTTCGCAGATCTCCCCGCATGTCCCGCCCCTATATGTAATACTTACTTACTTACTTACTTTCTTTCTTGCTTGCTTGCTTGCTTGCAATGGTTGGGAGTGCCCGGCATGCCCCGCTGCAGAGACCAAGGGCGCAATGACTTGGCACCGCGGATGCCGGGACTCCGGCACTTCCCGTGGCACTGATGGTTGGTTCCAAAGACAAAAGGCCGTGCAAGGCCACCGCACCGCGGATGATTTTGCTCGTGCTGGCGCCGTTGTGTGGCCAAAGAACATGCGCGAATGCTCGTGTCGGAAGGGTTGGTGTCCTGGCCCCGCGGGTGTCACGAATGCTCGGTTGCGAAGACCATGGGACCAGAGCCATGGCACGTCGGATGATGGCTCCAGCTGGCGCCCCGGCACTTTCTGTGGCATTGATGCTCGGTTTCAAAGACAAACGTGCGCAGGGCCAGGGGACCGCGGATGACTGCTCGTGCTGGCCCCGTTGGGCGGCATTGATGGTCGGTTGCAAAGAAAATGCGCGATTGCTCGTGTCGGGGCCTGGCAAGCCAAGGCCAAGCGAGCCATGGCAACGCGGATGATGGCTCCAGCTGGCGCCCCGGCACTTTCTGTGGCATTGATGCTCGGTTTCGAAGACAAACGTGCGCAGGGCCAGGGGACCGCGGAGGACTGCTCGTGCTGGCCCCGTTGGGCGGCATTGATGGTGTGTTGCAGAGAGCATGTGCGATTGCAAGTGTCGGCCGGGTTTGGGTTCCCTTGGGCTTTCGGGTGCCTTGGACGCTGTCTTGCGAAGACCATGGGCACAAGGCCCCGTCCTGGCCCCTTGTTCGATTCGCTCTCGTCTTGCGCTTGCTTCCAAGGTCCTCCATGACCTTCCCCATGGCCTTGCTAGATCCCCCCCATGACGCATGACCTCTGTCCGTTGATTGGTTTTGAGTGCACACCATGCCCGGCTTGGCACCGTGTTGTCGCGTGAGTGGCATTTGGATCGTGCATGCTGGTGGGCTACCTGCCAATGCGCACAAGCCTTGCACACTAGCCTTGCGCACGAGCCTTGCACAAAAGCCTTGGACACAAGCCTTGCGCACAAGCCTTGGACGCTAGCCTTGCACACAAGCCATGCATACAAGCCTTGCTCACAAGCCTTGGGCACTGGCCCATCGCAGTAGCCTTGCACACAAGCCTTGCGCACTAGCTTTGGGCACGAGCCTTGCGCACTTGCCTTGGGCACTAGCCTTGCACACAACCCTTGGGAACTAGCCTTGCGCACCAGCCTTGCCCACAAGCCTTGCACACCAGCCTTGCACACTAGCCTTGCATACAAGCCTTGCACACTAGCCTTGCACACAGGCCATGCTCACTAGCCTTGGGCACTAGCCTTGCACACAGACCTTGGGCACTAGCCTTGCGCACTAGCCTTGCCCACGAGCCTTGCACACTAGCCTTGCACGCAGGCCTTGCACGCTAGGCATGCTTGGGCCAGCAGCTCCCGCATCAAGTCGGCGAGTGTAGGCACGGTTGGGCGCAGATCCCGCATCGCCTCGTCGCGTCTGGGCGCAAACCCGTCGCGTCTCGTTGCGTCTTCAGAAGTCGTCGCTAACAGCACCTTTGGTTGCCACTGGTGGTTAGGCGGGTTGGTTGCGCAAACCCTATAGGAGGGTGGCATGCTGCGGGGCGCTGGAATGCGCAGGCTTAGGGCGTTTTTGCCCGGATAGGCACTGGAATGTGCTGGTTTTGGGCGTTTTTGCCTGGATAGGCTAAGGAATGGGCATGCTTTGGGCGTTTTCCCCGGATAGGCACTGGAATGGGCTGGTTTTGGGCGTTTTTGCCTGGATAGGCTAACGAATGGGGCATGCTTTGGGCGTTTTTGCCCGGGTAGGCACTGGAATGCCTGGCCTTGGCTGGGCATTGCTGGGTTGGGCTCCCTTGGCCTTTCAGGCGCCTTGGATGCTGTCTTGTGAAGACCATGGGCACAAGGCCATGGCATATAGTGGGGAATGGACCATGGTTGCCAAGGTTAGGCAATATAGAGGGCGGTGGGCGAGTAGGCCATGGCGTCACTTGTTTGCCCGTGTTTGCTCCCTTTGTGCGTTGTTTGGTTTTGGGAGCACACCTACCTTGCTAGGCTCGGCGGCTTACCCCTGCCCTTGTGGGTACTGGGTTGCACGTCTGTTTGCAACCCTATGGCTTGGTTGCTGC
>NW_027518795.1:610000-615000 GCF_043159265.1 Tasmannia lanceolata | reverse complement strand
CACTAGCCTTGCACACGGGCCTGGCACACAAGCCTTGGGCACTAGCCTTGCGCACTAGCGTTCCACATGAGCCTTGCACACTAGCCTTGGACACTAGCCTTGCACACAGGCCTTGCACACTAGGCATGCTTGGGCGAGCTGATCCCGCATCAAGTCGACGGGTCTAGGCATTCTTGGGCGCAGATCCCGCATCGTCTCGTCGCGTCTGGGCGCAAACACGTCGCGTCTCGTTGCGTCTTCAGAAGTCGTCGCTAACAGCACCTTTGGTTGCCACTGGTGGTTAGGCTGGTTGGTTGCGCAAACCCTATAGGAGGGTGGCATGCTGGTGGGCGTTTTTGCCCGGATAGGCACTAGAATGTGCAGATTTTGGGCGTTTTTGCCTGGATAGGCTAAGGAATGGGCATGCTTTGGGCGTTTTTGCCCGGATAGGCACCGGAATGCTTGGCCTTGGCTTGTCCTAGCAAGGCATTGCTGGGTTGGGCTCCCTTGGCCTTTTGGGCGCCTTGGACGATGTCTTGCGAAGACCATGGGCACAAGGCCATGGCATATGGTGAGGAAAGGACCACGGTTGCCAAGGTTAGGCACCGGAATGCTTGGCCTTGGCTTGCCAAAGCAGGGCATTGCTGGGTTGGGCTCCCTTGGCCTTCCGGGCGCCTTGGACACTGTCTTGGGAAGACCATGGGCACAAGGCCATGGCATATGGTGGGGAATGGACCACGGTTGCCAAGGCTAGGCATATAGAGAGGAATTGCATTTTTGCCCGGATAGGCACCGGAATGCTTGGCCTTGGCTTGCCATAGCAGGGCATTGCTGGGTTGGGCTCCCTTGGCCTTCCGGGGGCCTTGGACGCTGTCTTGGGAAGACCATGGGCACAAGGCCATGGCATATAGTGAGGAATGGACCACGGTTGGCAAGGCTAGGCATATAGAGAGGAATGGACCACGGTTGCCAAGGTTGCGCAAGTTTTGGGCATTTTTTGCCCGGATATGCCCAAGTATGCCCCGATAGGCCCGTTACGCCCCGGTATGAACGCGTATGCCCGGATAGACTCGGTATGCCTTGGGATACATGCGTATGCCCCGATAGGCTTGGTACGCCCCGATATGCGCACGTGTGCCCCAGTAGGGCTCGGTATGCCCCGGTATGTACGCGTGTGCCCCGATAGGCCCGGTATGCCCCGATATGCACACGTGTGCCCCAATAGGGGTCGGTATGCCCCGGTAGGTACGCGTGTGCCCCGTAATGCACGTTTCGCAGATCTCCCCGCATGTCCCGCCCCTATATGTAATACTTACTTACTTACTTACTTTCTTTCTTGCTTGCTTGCTTGCTTGCAATGGTTGGGAGTGCCCGGCATGCCCCGCTGCAGAGACCAAGGGCGCAATGACTTGGCACCGCGGATGCCGGGACTCCGGCACTTCCCGTGGCACTGATGGTTGGTTCCAAAGACAAAAGGCCGTGCAAGGCCACCGCACCGCGGATGATTTTGCTCGTGCTGGCGCCGTTGTGTGGCCAAAGAACATGCGCGAATGCTCGTGTCGGAAGGGTTGGTGTCCTGGCCCCGCGGGTGTCACGAATGCTCGGTTGCGAAGACCATGGGACCAGAGCCATGGCACGTCGGATGATGGCTCCAGCTGGCGCCCCGGCACTTTCTGTGGCATTGATGCTCGGTTTCAAAGACAAACGTGCGCAGGGCCAGGGGACCGCGGATGACTGCTCGTGCTGGCCCCGTTGGGCGGCATTGATGGTCGGTTGCAAAGAAAATGCGCGATTGCTCGTGTCGGGGCCCGGCAAGCCAAGGCCAAGCGAGCCATGGCACGTCGGATGATGGCTCCAGCTGGCGCCCCGGCACTTTCTGTGGCATTGATGCTCGGTTTCAAAGACAAACGTGCGCAGGGCCAGGGGACCGCGGATGACTGCTCGTGCTGGCCCCGTTGGGCGGCATTGATGGTCGGTTGCAAAGAAAATGCGCGATTGCTCGTGTCGGGGCCTGGCAAGCCAAGGCCAAGCGAGCCATGGCAACGCGGATGATGGCTCGCTAGTGCTGGCGCCGTGCACAGTGGCCTCGCACACTCGCCCTGCACGCTTCCCTTGCACGCAGCCTTGCACACTAGCCTCGCATGCGAGCCTTGCACCCTAGCCATGCAAACTAGCCTTGCACGGTAGCCATGCACACAAGCCGTGCACATTAGCCATGCGCACAAGCCCCGCACACTAGCCTTGCGCACAACCCTTGCACACAAGCCATGCACTCGAGCAATGCACACAAGCCTTGCACTCAAGCAATGCACACAAGCCCTGGACACTAGCCTTGCACACGGGCCTGGCACACAAGCCTTGGGCACTAGCCTTGCGCACTAGCGTTCCACATGAGCCTTGCACACTAGCCTTGGACACTAGCCTTGCACACAGGCCTTGCACACTAGGCATGCTTGGGCGAGCTGATCCCGCATCAAGTCGACGGGTCTAGGCATTCTTGGGCGCAGATCCCGCATCGTCTCGTCGCGTCTGGGCGCAAACACGTCGCGTCTCGTTGCGTCTTCAGAAGTCGTCGCTAACAGCACCTTTGGTTGCCACTGGTGGTTAGGCTGGTTGGTTGCGCAAACCCTATAGGAGGGTGGCATGCTGGTGGGCGTTTTTGCCCGGATAGGCACTAGAATGTGCAGATTTTGGGCGTTTTTGCCTGGATAGGCTAAGGAATGGGCATGCTTTGGGCGTTTTTGCCCGGATAGGCACCGGAATGCTTGGCCTTGGCTTGTCCTAGCAAGGCATTGCTGGGTTGGGCTCCCTTGGCCTTTTGGGCGCCTTGGACGATGTCTTGCGAAGACCATGGGCACAAGGCCATGGCATATGGTGAGGAAAGGACCACGGTTGCCAAGGTTAGGCACCGGAATGCTTGGCCTTGGCTTGCCAAAGCAGGGCATTGCTGGGTTGGGCTCCCTTGGCCTTCCGGGCGCCTTGGACACTGTCTTGGGAAGACCATGGGCACAAGGCCATGGCATATGGTGGGGAATGGACCACGGTTGCCAAGGCTAGGCATATAGAGAGGAATTGCATTTTTGCCCGGATAGGCACCGGAATGCTTGGCCTTGGCTTGCCATAGCAGGGCATTGCTGGGTTGGGCTCCCTTGGCCTTCCGGGGGCCTTGGACGCTGTCTTGGGAAGACCATGGGCACAAGGCCATGGCATATAGTGAGGAATGGACCACGGTTGGCAAGGCTAGGCATATAGAGAGGAATGGACCACGGTTGCCAAGGTTGCGCAAGTTTTGGGCATTTTTTGCCCGGATATGCCCAAGTATGCCCCGATAGGCCCGTTACGCCCCGGTATGAACGCGTATGCCCGGATAGACTCGGTATGCCTTGGGATACATGCGTATGCCCCGATAGGCTTGGTACGCCCCGATATGCGCACGTGTGCCCCAGTAGGGCTCGGTATGCCCCGGTATGTACGCGTGTGCCCCGATAGGCCCGGTATGCCCCGATATGCACACGTGTGCCCCAATAGGGGTCGGTATGCCCCGGTAGGTACGCGTGTGCCCCGTAATGCACGTTTCGCAGATCTCCCCGCATGTCCCGCCCCTATATGTAATACTTACTTACTTACTTACTTTCTTTCTTGCTTGCTTGCTTGCTTGCAATGGTTGGGAGTGCCCGGCATGCCCCGCTGCAGAGACCAAGGGCGCAATGACTTGGCACCGCGGATGCCGGGACTCCGGCACTTCCCGTGGCACTGATGGTTGGTTCCAAAGACAAAAGGCCGTGCAAGGCCACCGCACCGCGGATGATTTTGCTCGTGCTGGCGCCGTTGTGTGGCCAAAGAACATGCGCGAATGCTCGTGTCGGAAGGGTTGGTGTCCTGGCCCCGCGGGTGTCACGAATGCTCGGTTGCGAAGACCATGGGACCAGAGCCATGGCACGTCGGATGATGGCTCCAGCTGGCGCCCCGGCACTTTCTGTGGCATTGATGCTCGGTTTCAAAGACAAACGTGCGCAGGGCCAGGGGACCGCGGATGACTGCTCGTGCTGGCCCCGTTGGGCGGCATTGATGGTCGGTTGCAAAGAAAATGCGCGATTGCTCGTGTCGGGGCCTGGCAAGCCAAGGCCAAGCGAGCCATGGCAACGCGGATGATGGCTCCAGCTGGCGCCCCGGCACTTTCTGTGGCATTGATGCTCGGTTTCGAAGACAAACGTGCGCAGGGCCAGGGGACCGCGGAGGACTGCTCGTGCTGGCCCCGTTGGGCGGCATTGATGGTGTGTTGCAGAGAGCATGTGCGATTGCAAGTGTCGGCCGGGTTTGGGTTCCCTTGGGCTTTCGGGTGCCTTGGACGCTGTCTTGCGAAGACCATGGGCACAAGGCCCCGTCCTGGCCCCTTGTTCGATTCGCTCTCGTCTTGCGCTTGCTTCCAAGGTCCTCCATGACCTTCCCCATGGCCTTGCTAGATCCCCCCCATGACGCATGACCTCTGTCCGTTGATTGGTTTTGAGTGCACACCATGCCCGGCTTGGCACCGTGTTGTCGCGTGAGTGGCATTTGGATCGTGCATGCTGGTGGGCTACCTGCCAATGCGCACAAGCCTTGCACACTAGCCTTGCGCACGAGCCTTGCACAAAAGCCTTGGACACAAGCCTTGCGCACAAGCCATGCGCACAAGCCTTGGACGCTAGCCTTGCACACAAGCCATGCATACAAGCCTTGCTCACAAGCCTTGGGCACTGGCCCATCGCAGTAGCCTTGCACACAAGCCTTGCGCACTAGCTTTGGGCACGAGCCTTGCGCACTTGCCTTGGGCACTAGCCTTGCACACAACCCTTGGGAACTAGCCTTGCGCACCAGCCTTGCCCACAAGCCTTGCACACCAGCCTTGCACACTAGCCTTGCATACAAGCCTTGCACACTAGCCTTGCACACAGGCCATGCTCACTAGCCTTGGGCACTAGCCTTGCACACAGACCTTGGGCACTAGCCTTGCGCACTAGCCTTGCCCACGAGCCTTGCAC
>NW_027518795.1:595000-600000 GCF_043159265.1 Tasmannia lanceolata | reverse complement strand
TCGGTTGCGAAGACCATGGGACCAGAGCCATGGCACGTCGGATGATGGCTCCAGCTGGCGCCCCGGCACTTTCTGTGGCATTGATGCTCGGTTTCAAAGACAAACGTGCGCAGGGCCAGGGGACCGCGGATGACTGCTCGTGCTGGCCCCGTTGGGCGGCATTGATGGTCGGTTGCAAAGAAAATGCGCGATTGCTCGTGTCAGGGCCCGGCAAGCCAAGGCCAAGCGAGCCATGGCACGTCGGATGATGGCTCCAGCTGGCGCCCCGGCACTTTCTGTGGCATTGATGCTCGGTTTCAAAGACAAACGTGCGCAGGGCCAGGGGACCGCGGATGACTGCTCGTGCTGGCCCCGTTGGGCGGCATTGATGGTCGGTTGCAAAGAAAATGCGCGATTGCTCGTGTCAGGGCCCGGCAAGCCAAGGCCAAGCGAGCCATGGCACGTCGGATGATGGCTCCAGCTGGCGCCCCGGCACTTTCTGTGGCATTGATGCTCGGTTTCAAAGACAAACGTGCGCAGGGCCAGGGGACCGCGGATGACTGCTCGTGCTGGCCCCGTTGGGCGGCATTGATGGTCGGTTGCAAAGAAAATGCGCGATTGCTCGTGTCGGGGCCTGGCAAGCCAAGGCCAAGCGAGCCATGGCAACGCGGATGATGGCTCGCTAGTGCTGGCGCCGTGCACAGTGGCCTCGCACACTCGCCCTGCACGCTTCCCTTGCACGCAGCCTTGCACACTAGCCTCGCATGCGAGCCTTGCACCCTAGCCATGCAAACTAGCCTTGCACGGTAGCCATGCACACAAGCCGTGCACATTAGCCATGCGCACAAGCCCCGCACACTAGCCTTGCGCACAACCCTTGCACACAAGCCATGCACTCGAGCAATGCACACAAGCCTTGCACTCAAGCAATGCACACAAGCCCTGGACACTAGCCTTGCACACGGGCCTGGCACACAAGCCTTGGGCACTAGCCTTGCGCACTAGCGTTCCACATGAGCCTTGCACACTAGCCTTGGACACTAGCCTTGCACACAGGCCTTGCACACTAGGCATGCTTGGGCGAGCTGATCCCGCATCAAGTCGACGGGTCTAGGCATTCTTGGGCGCAGATCCCGCATCGTCTCGTCGCGTCTGGGCGCAAACACGTCGCGTCTCGTTGCGTCTTCAGAAGTCGTCGCTAACAGCACCTTTGGTTGCCACTGGTGGTTAGGCTGGTTGGTTGCGCAAACCCTATAGGAGGGTGGCATGCTGGTGGGCGTTTTTGCCCGGATAGGCACTAGAATGTGCAGATTTTGGGCGTTTTTGCCTGGATAGGCTAAGGAATGGGCATGCTTTGGGCGTTTTTGCCCGGATAGGCACCGGAATGCTTGGCCTTGGCTTGTCCTAGCAAGGCATTGCTGGGTTGGGCTCCCTTGGCCTTTTGGGCGCCTTGGACGATGTCTTGCGAAGACCATGGGCACAAGGCCATGGCATATGGTGAGGAAAGGACCACGGTTGCCAAGGTTAGGCACCGGAATGCTTGGCCTTGGCTTGCCAAAGCAGGGCATTGCTGGGTTGGGCTCCCTTGGCCTTCCGGGCGCCTTGGACACTGTCTTGGGAAGACCATGGGCACAAGGCCATGGCATATGGTGGGGAATGGACCACGGTTGCCAAGGCTAGGCATATAGAGAGGAATCGCATTTTTGCCCGGATAGGCACCGGAATGCTTGGCCTTGGCTTGCCATAGCAGGGCATTGCTGGGTTGGGCTCCCTTGGCCTTCCGGGGGCCTTGGACGCTGTCTTGGGAAGACCATGGGCACAAGGCCATGGCATATAGTGAGGAATGGACCACGGTTGGCAAGGCTAGGCATATAGAGAGGAATGGACCACGGTTGCCAAGGTTGCGCAAGTTTTGGGCATTTTTTGCCCGGATATGCCCAAGTATGCCCCGATAGGCCCGTTACGCCCCGGTATGAACGCGTATGCCCGGATAGACTCGGTATGCCTTGGGATACATGCGTATGCCCCGATAGGCTTGGTACGCCCCGATATGCGCACGTGTGCCCCAGTAGGGCTCGGTATGCCCCGGTATGTACGCGTGTGCCCCGATAGGCCCGGTATGCCCCGATATGCACACGTGTGCCCCAATAGGGGTCGGTATGCCCCGGTAGGTACGCGTGTGCCCCGTAATGCACGTTTCGCAGATCTCCCCGCATGTCCCGCCCCTATATGTAATACTTACTTACTTACTTACTTTCTTTCTTGCTTGCTTGCTTGCTTGCAATGGTTGGGAGTGCCCGGCATGCCCCGCTGCAGAGACCAAGGGCGCAATGACTTGGCACCGCGGATGCCGGGACTCCGGCACTTCCCGTGGCACTGATGGTTGGTTCCAAAGACAAAAGGCCGTGCAAGGCCACCGCACCGCGGATGATTTTGCTCGTGCTGGCGCCGTTGTGTGGCCAAAGAACATGCGCGAATGCTCGTGTCGGAAGGGTTGGTGTCCTGGCCCCGCGGGTGTCACGAATGCTCGGTTGCGAAGACCATGGGACCAGAGCCATGGCACGTCGGATGATGGCTCCAGCTGGCGCCCCGGCACTTTCTGTGGCATTGATGCTCGGTTTCAAAGACAAACGTGCGCAGGGCCAGGGGACCGCGGATGACTGCTCGTGCTGGCCCCGTTGGGCGGCATTGATGGTCGGTTGCAAAGAAAATGCGCGATTGCTCGTGTCGGGGCCCGGCAAGCCAAGGCCAAGCGAGCCATGGCACGTCGGATGATGGCTCCAGCTGGCGCCCCGGCACTTTCTGTGGCATTGATGCTCGGTTTCAAAGACAAACGTGCGCAGGGCCAGGGGACCGCGGATGACTGCTCGTGCTGGCCCCGTTGGGCGGCATTGATGGTCGGTTGCAAAGAAAATGCGCGATTGCTCGTGTCGGGGCCTGGCAAGCCAAGGCCAAGCGAGCCATGGCAACGCGGATGATGGCTCGCTAGTGCTGGCGCCGTGCACAGTGGCCTCGCACACTCGCCCTGCACGCTTCCCTTGCACGCAGCCTTGCACACTAGCCTCGCATGCGAGCCTTGCACCCTAGCCATGCAAACTAGCCTTGCACGGTAGCCATGCACACAAGCCGTGCACATTAGCCATGCGCACAAGCCCCGCACACTAGCCTTGCGCACAACCCTTGCACACAAGCCATGCACTCGAGCAATGCACACAAGCCTTGCACTCAAGCAATGCACACAAGCCCTGGACACTAGCCTTGCACACGGGCCTGGCACACAAGCCTTGGGCACTAGCCTTGCGCACTAGCGTTCCACATGAGCCTTGCACACTAGCCTTGGACACTAGCCTTGCACACAGGCCTTGCACACTAGGCATGCTTGGGCGAGCTGATCCCGCATCAAGTCGACGGGTCTAGGCATTCTTGGGCGCAGATCCCGCATCGTCTCGTCGCGTCTGGGCGCAAACACGTCGCGTCTCGTTGCGTCTTCAGAAGTCGTCGCTAACAGCACCTTTGGTTGCCACTGGTGGTTAGGCTGGTTGGTTGCGCAAACCCTATAGGAGGGTGGCATGCTGGTGGGCGTTTTTGCCCGGATAGGCACTAGAATGTGCAGATTTTGGGCGTTTTTGCCTGGATAGGCTAAGGAATGGGCATGCTTTGGGCGTTTTTGCCCGGATAGGCACCGGAATGCTTGGCCTTGGCTTGTCCTAGCAAGGCATTGCTGGGTTGGGCTCCCTTGGCCTTTTGGGCGCCTTGGACGATGTCTTGCGAAGACCATGGGCACAAGGCCATGGCATATGGTGAGGAAAGGACCACGGTTGCCAAGGTTAGGCACCGGAATGCTTGGCCTTGGCTTGCCAAAGCAGGGCATTGCTGGGTTGGGCTCCCTTGGCCTTCCGGGCGCCTTGGACACTGTCTTGGGAAGACCATGGGCACAAGGCCATGGCATATGGTGGGGAATGGACCACGGTTGCCAAGGCTAGGCATATAGAGAGGAATTGCATTTTTGCCCGGATAGGCACCGGAATGCTTGGCCTTGGCTTGCCATAGCAGGGCATTGCTGGGTTGGGCTCCCTTGGCCTTCCGGGGGCCTTGGACGCTGTCTTGGGAAGACCATGGGCACAAGGCCATGGCATATAGTGAGGAATGGACCACGGTTGGCAAGGCTAGGCATATAGAGAGGAATGGACCACGGTTGCCAAGGTTGCGCAAGTTTTGGGCATTTTTTGCCCGGATATGCCCAAGTATGCCCCGATAGGCCCGTTACGCCCCGGTATGAACGCGTATGCCCGGATAGACTCGGTATGCCTTGGGATACATGCGTATGCCCCGATAGGCTTGGTACGCCCCGATATGTGCACGTGTGCCCCAGTAGGGCTCGGTATGCCCCGGTATGTACGCGTGTGCCCCGATAGGCCCGGTATGCCCCGATATGCACACGTGTGCCCCAATAGGGGCCGGTATGCCCCGGTAGGTACGCGTGTGCCCCGTAATGCACGTTTCGCAGATCTCCCCGCATGTCCCGCCCCTATATGTAATACTTACTTACTTACTTACTTTCTTTCTTGCTTGCTTGCTTGCTTGCAATGGTTGGGAGTGCCCGGCATGCCCCGCTGCAGAGACCAAGGGCGCAATGACTTGGCACCGCGGATGCCGGGACTCCGGCACTTCCCGTGGCACTGATGGTTGGTTCCAAAGACAAAAGGCCGTGCAAGGCCACCGCACCGCGGATGATTTTGCTCGTGCTGGCGCCGTTGTGTGGCCAAAGAACATGCGCGAATGCTCGTGTCGGAAGGGTTGGTGTCCTGGCCCCGCGGGTGTCACGAATGCTCGGTTGCGAAGACCATGGGACCAGAGCCATGGCACGTCGGATGATGGCTCCAGCTGGCGCCCCGGCACTTTCTGTGGCATTGATGCTCGGTTTCAAAGACAAACGTGCGCAGGGCCAGGGGACCGCGGATGACTGCTCGTGCTGGCCCCGTTGGGCGGCATTGATGGTCGGTTGCAAAGAAAATGCGCGA
>NW_027518795.1:577500-585000 GCF_043159265.1 Tasmannia lanceolata | reverse complement strand
CCCTTGGCCTTCCGGGCGCCTTGGACACTGTCTTGGGAAGACCATGGGCACAAGGCCATGGCATATGGTGGGGAATGGACCACGGTTGCCAAGGCTAGGCATATAGAGAGGAATCGCATTTTTGCCCGGATAGGCACCGGAATGCTTGGCCTTGGCTTGCCATAGCAGGGCATTGCTGGGTTGGGCTCCCTTGGCCTTCCGGGGGCCTTGGACGCTGTCTTGGGAAGACCATGGGCACAAGGCCATGGCATATAGTGAGGAATGGACCACGGTTGGCAAGGCTAGGCATATAGAGAGGAATGGACCACGGTTGCCAAGGTTGCGCAAGTTTTGGGCATTTTTTGCCCGGATATGCCCAAGTATGCCCCGATAGGCCCGTTACGCCCCGGTATGAACGCGTATGCCCGGATAGACTCGGTATGCCTTGGGATACATGCGTATGCCCCGATAGGCTTGGTACGCCCCGATATGCGCACGTGTGCCCCAGTAGGGCTCGGTATGCCCCGGTATGTACGCGTGTGCCCCGATAGGCCCGGTATGCCCCGATAGGCCCGGTATGCCCCGATATGCACACGTGTGCCCCAATAGGGGTCGGTATGCCCCGGTAGGTACGCGTGTGCCCCGTAATGAACGTTTCGCAGATCTCCCCGCATGTCCCGCCCCTATATGTAATACTTACTTACTTACTTACTTTCTTTCTTGCTTGCTTGCTTGCTTGCAATGGTTGGGAGTGCCCGGCATGCCCCGCTGCAGAGACCAAGGGCGCAATGACTTGGCACCGCGGATGCCGGGACTCCGGCACTTCCCGTGGCACTGATGGTTGGTTCCAAAGACAAAAGGCCGTGCAAGGCCACCGCACCGCGGATGATTTTGCTCGTGCTGGCGCCGTTGTGTGGCCAAAGAACATGCGCGAATGCTCGTGTCGGAAGGGTTGGTGTCCTGGCCCCGCGGGTGTCACGAATGCTCGGTTGCGAAGACCATGGGACCAGAGCCATGGCACGTCGGATGATGGCTCCAGCTGGCGCCCCGGCACTTTCTGTGGCATTGATGCTCGGTTTCAAAGACAAACGTGCGCAGGGCCAGGGGACCGCGGATGACTGCTCGTGCTGGCCCCGTTGGGCGGCATTGATGGTCGGTTGCAAAGAAAATGCGCGATTGCTCGTGTCGGGGCCCGGCAAGCCAAGGCCAAGCGAGCCATGGCACGTCGGATGATGGCTCCAGCTGGCGCCCCGGCACTTTCTGTGGCATTGATGCTCGGTTTCAAAGACAAACGTGCGCAGGGCCAGGGGACCGCGGATGACTGCTCGTGCTGGCCCCGTTGGGCGGCATTGATGGTCGGTTGCAAAGAAAATGCGCGATTGCTCGTGTCGGGGCCTGGCAAGCCAAGGCCAAGCGAGCCATGGCAACGCGGATGATGGCTCGCTAGTGCTGGCGCCGTGCACAGTGGCCTCGCACACTCGCCCTGCACGCTTCCCTTGCACGCAGCCTTGCACACTAGCCTCGCATGCGAGCCTTGCACCCTAGCCATGCAAACTAGCCTTGCACGGTAGCCATGCACACAAGCCGTGCACATTAGCCATGCGCACAAGCCCCGCACACTAGCCTTGCGCACAACCCTTGCACACAAGCCATGCACTCGAGCAATGCACACAAGCCTTGCACTCAAGCAATGCACACAAGCCCTGGACACTAGCCTTGCACACGGGCCTGGCACACAAGCCTTGGGCACTAGCCTTGCGCACTAGCGTTCCACATGAGCCTTGCACACTAGCCTTGGACACTAGCCTTGCACACAGGCCTTGCACACTAGGCATGCTTGGGCGAGCTGATCCCGCATCAAGTCGACGGGTCTAGGCATTCTTGGGCGCAGATCCCGCATCGTCTCGTCGCGTCTGGGCGCAAACACGTCGCGTCTCGTTGCGTCTTCAGAAGTCGTCGCTAACAGCACCTTTGGTTGCCACTGGTGGTTAGGCTGGTTGGTTGCGCAAACCCTATAGGAGGGTGGCATGCTGGTGGGCGTTTTTGCCCGGATAGGCACTAGAATGTGCAGATTTTGGGCGTTTTTGCCTGGATAGGCTAAGGAATGGGCATGCTTTGGGCGTTTTTGCCCGGATAGGCACCGGAATGCTTGGCCTTGGCTTGTCCTAGCAAGGCATTGCTGGGTTGGGCTCCCTTGGCCTTTTGGGCGCCTTGGACGATGTCTTGCGAAGACCATGGGCACAAGGCCATGGCATATGGTGAGGAAAGGACCACGGTTGCCAAGGTTAGGCACCGGAATGCTTGGCCTTGGCTTGCCAAAGCAGGGCATTGCTGGGTTGGGCTCCCTTGGCCTTCCGGGCGCCTTGGACACTGTCTTGGGAAGACCATGGGCACAAGGCCATGGCATATGGTGGGGAATGGACCACGGTTGCCAAGGCTAGGCATATAGAGAGGAATTGCATTTTTGCCCGGATAGGCACCGGAATGCTTGGCCTTGGCTTGCCATAGCAGGGCATTGCTGGGTTGGGCTCCCTTGGCCTTCCGGGGGCCTTGGACGCTGTCTTGGGAAGACCATGGGCACAAGGCCATGGCATATAGTGAGGAATGGACCACGGTTGGCAAGGCTAGGCATATAGAGAGGAATGGACCACGGTTGCCAAGGTTGCGCAAGTTTTGGGCATTTTTTGCCCGGATATGCCCAAGTATGCCCCGATAGGCCCGTTACGCCCCGGTATGAACGCGTATGCCCGGATAGACTCGGTATGCCTTGGGATACATGCGTATGCCCCGATAGGCTTGGTACGCCCCGATATGCGCACGTGTGCCCCAGTAGGGCTCGGTATGCCCCGGTATGTACGCGTGTGCCCCGATAGGCCCGGTATGCCCCGATATGCACACGTGTGCCCCAATAGGGGTCGGTATGCCCCGGTAGGTACGCGTGTGCCCCGTAATGCACGTTTCGCAGATCTCCCCGCATGTCCCGCCCCTATATGTAATACTTACTTACTTACTTACTTTCTTTCTTGCTTGCTTGCTTGCTTGCAATGGTTGGGAGTGCCCGGCATGCCCCGCTGCAGAGACCAAGGGCGCAATGACTTGGCACCGCGGATGCCGGGACTCCGGCACTTCCCGTGGCACTGATGGTTGGTTCCAAAGACAAAAGGCCGTGCAAGGCCACCGCACCGCGGATGATTTTGCTCGTGCTGGCGCCGTTGTGTGGCCAAAGAACATGCGCGAATGCTCGTGTCGGAAGGGTTGGTGTCCTGGCCCCGCGGGTGTCACGAATGCTCGGTTGCGAAGACCATGGGACCAGAGCCATGGCACGTCGGATGATGGCTCCAGCTGGCGCCCCGGCACTTTCTGTGGCATTGATGCTCGGTTTCAAAGACAAACGTGCGCAGGGCCAGGGGACCGCGGATGACTGCTCGTGCTGGCCCCGTTGGGCGGCATTGATGGTCGGTTGCAAAGAAAATGCGCGATTGCTCGTGTCGGGGCCCGGCAAGCCAAGGCCAAGCGAGCCATGGCACGTCGGATGATGGCTCCAGCTGGCGCCCCGGCACTTTCTGTGGCATTGATGCTCGGTTTCAAAGACAAACGTGCGCAGGGCCAGGGGACCGCGGATGACTGCTCGTGCTGGCCCCGTTGGGCGGCATTGATGGTCGGTTGCAAAGAAAATGCGCGATTGCTCGTGTCGGGGCCTGGCAAGCCAAGGCCAAGCGAGCCATGGCAACGCGGATGATGGCTCGCTAGTGCTGGCGCCGTGCACAGTGGCCTCGCACACTCGCCCTGCACGCTTCCCTTGCACGCAGCCTTGCACACTAGCCTCGCATGCGAGCCTTGCACCCTAGCCATGCAAACTAGCCTTGCACGGTAGCCATGCACACAAGCCGTGCACATTAGCCATGCGCACAAGCCCCGCACACTAGCCTTGCGCACAACCCTTGCACACAAGCCATGCACTCGAGCAATGCACACAAGCCTTGCACTCAAGCAATGCACACAAGCCCTGGACACTAGCCTTGCACACGGGCCTGGCACACAAGCCTTGGGCACTAGCCTTGCGCACTAGCGTTCCACATGAGCCTTGCACACTAGCCTTGGACACTAGCCTTGCACACAGGCCTTGCACACTAGGCATGCTTGGGCGAGCTGATCCCGCATCAAGTCGACGGGTCTAGGCATTCTTGGGCGCAGATCCCGCATCGTCTCGTCGCGTCTGGGCGCAAACACGTCGCGTCTCGTTGCGTCTTCAGAAGTCGTCGCTAACAGCACCTTTGGTTGCCACTGGTGGTTAGGCTGGTTGGTTGCGCAAACCCTATAGGAGGGTGGCATGCTGGTGGGCGTTTTTGCCCGGATAGGCACTAGAATGTGCAGATTTTGGGCGTTTTTGCCTGGATAGGCTAAGGAATGGGCATGCTTTGGGCGTTTTTGCCCGGATAGGCACCGGAATGCTTGGCCTTGGCTTGTCCTAGCAAGGCATTGCTGGGTTGGGCTCCCTTGGCCTTTTGGGCGCCTTGGACGATGTCTTGCGAAGACCATGGGCACAAGGCCATGGCATATGGTGAGGAAAGGACCACGGTTGCCAAGGTTAGGCACCGGAATGCTTGGCCTTGGCTTGCCAAAGCAGGGCATTGCTGGGTTGGGCTCCCTTGGCCTTCCGGGCGCCTTGGACACTGTCTTGGGAAGACCATGGGCACAAGGCCATGGCATATGGTGGGGAATGGACCACGGTTGCCAAGGCTAGGCATATAGAGAGGAATTGCATTTTTGCCCGGATAGGCACCGGAATGCTTGGCCTTGGCTTGCCATAGCAGGGCATTGCTGGGTTGGGCTCCCTTGGCCTTCCGGGGGCCTTGGACGCTGTCTTGGGAAGACCATGGGCACAAGGCCATGGCATATAGTGAGGAATGGACCACGGTTGGCAAGGCTAGGCATATAGAGAGGAATGGACCACGGTTGCCAAGGTTGCGCAAGTTTTGGGCATTTTTTGCCCGGATATGCCCAAGTATGCCCCGATAGGCCCGTTACGCCCCGGTATGAACGCGTATGCCCGGATAGACTCGGTATGCCTTGGGATACATGCGTATGCCCCGATAGGCTTGGTACGCCCCGATATGCGCACGTGTGCCCCAGTAGGGCTCGGTATGCCCCGGTATGTACGCGTGTGCCCCGATAGGCCCGGTATGCCCCGATATGCACACGTGTGCCCCAATAGGGGTCGGTATGCCCCGGTAGGTACGCGTGTGCCCCGTAATGCACGTTTCGCAGATCTCCCCGCATGTCCCGCCCCTATATGTAATACTTACTTACTTACTTACTTTCTTTCTTGCTTGCTTGCTTGCTTGCAATGGTTGGGAGTGCCTGGCATGCCCCGCTGCAGAGACCAAGGGCGCAATGACTTGGCACCGCGGATGCCGGGACTCCGGCACTTCCCGTGGCACTGATGGTTGGTTCCAAAGACAAAAGGCCGTGCAAGGCCACCGCACCGCGGATGATTTTGCTCGTGCTGGCGCCGTTGTGTGGCCAAAGAACATGCGCGAATGCTCGTGTCGGAAGGGTTGGTGTCCTGGCCCCGCGGGTGTCACGAATGCTCGGTTGCGAAGACCATGGGACCAGAGCCATGGCACGTCGGATGATGGCTCCAGCTGGCGCCCCGGCACTTTCTGTGGCATTGATGCTCGGTTTCAAAGACAAACGTGCGCAGGGCCAGGGGACCGCGGATGACTGCTCGTGCTGGCCCCGTTGGGCGGCATTGATGGTCGGTTGCAAAGAAAATGCGCGATTGCTCGTGTCGGGGCCTGGCAAGCCAAGGCCAAGCGAGCCATGGCAACGCGGATGATGGCTCCAGCTGGCGCCCCGGCACTTTCTGTGGCATTGATGCTCGGTTTCGAAGACAAACGTGCGCAGGGCCAGGGGACCGCGGAGGACTGCTCGTGCTGGCCCCGTTGGGCGGCATTGATGGTGTGTTGCAGAGAGCATGTGCGATTGCAAGTGTCGGCCGGGTTTGGGTTCCCTTGGGCTTTCGGGTGCCTTGGACGCTGTCTTGCGAAGACCATGGGCACAAGGCCCCGTCCTGGCCCCTTGTTCGATTCGCTCTCGTCTTGCGCTTGCTTCCAAGGTCCTCCATGACCTTCCCCATGGCCTTGCTAGATCCCCCCCATGACGCATGACCTCTGTCCGTTGATTGGTTTTGAGTGCACACCATGCCCGGCTTGGCACCGTGTTGTCGCGTGAGTGGCATTTGGATCGTGCATGCTGGTGGGCTACCTGCCAATGCGCACAAGCCTTGCACACTAGCCTTGCGCACGAGCCTTGCACAAAAGCCTTGGACACAAGCCTTGCGCACAAGCCATGCGCACAAGCCTTGGACGCTAGCCTTGCACACAAGCCATGCATACAAGCCTTGCTCACAAGCCTTGGGCACTGGCCCATCGCAGTAGCCTTGCACACAAGCCTTGCGCACTAGCTTTGGGCACGAGCCTTGCGCACTTGCCTTGGGCACTAGCCTTGCACACAACCCTTGGGAACTAGCCTTGCGCACCAGCCTTGCCCACAAGCCTTGCACACCAGCCTTGCACACTAGCCTTGCATACAAGCCTTGCACACTAGCCTTGCACACAGGCCATGCTCACTAGCCTTGGGCACTAGCCTTGCACACAGACCTTGGGCACTAGCCTTGCGCACTAGCCTTGCCCACGAGCCTTGCACACTAGCCTTGCACGCAGGCCTTGCACGCTAGGCATGCTTGGGCCAGCAGCTCCCGCATCAAGTCGGCGGGTGTAGGCACGGTTGGGCGCAGATCCCGCATCGCCTCGTCGCGTCTGGGCGCAAACCCGTCGCGTCTCGTTGCGTCTTCAGAAGTCGTCGCTAACAGCACCTTTGGTTGCCACTGGTGGTTAGGCGGGTTGGTTGCGCAAACCCTATAGGAGGGTGGCATGCTGCGGGGCGCTGGAATGCGCAGGCTTAGGGCGTTTTTGCCCGGATAGGCACTGGAATGTGCTGGTTTTGGGCGTTTTTGCCTGGATAGGCTAAGGAATGGGCATGCTTTGGGCGTTTTCCCCGGATAGGCACTGGAATGGGCTGGTTTTGGGCGTTTTTGCCTGGATAGGCTAACGAATGGGGCATGCTTTGGGCGTTTTTGCCCGGGTAGGCACTGGAATGCCTGGCCTTGGCTGGGCATTGCTGGGTTGGGCTCCCTTGGCCTTTCAGGCGCCTTGGATGCTGTCTTGTGAAGACCATGGGCACAAGGCCATGGCATATAGTGGGGAATGGACCATGGTTGCCAAGGTTAGGCAATATAGAGGGCGGTGGGCGAGTAGGCCATGGCGTCACTTGTTTGCCCGTGTTTGCTCCCTTTGTGCGTTGTTTGGTTTTGGGAGCACACCTACCTTGCTAGGCTCGGCGGCTTACCCCTGCCCTTGTGGGTACTGGGTTGCACGTCTGTTTGCAACCCTATGGCTTGGTTGCTGCTGGCTTGGTTGGGTAGTTTGCCTCCGCCAATGCGCACAAGGGTTCCTTTTC
>NW_027518795.1:565000-570000 GCF_043159265.1 Tasmannia lanceolata | reverse complement strand
ACACAAGCCATGCGTTCAAGCCTTGGGCACTGGCCCTGCACACAAGCCTTGGGCACTAGCCTTGGACACTAGCCTTGCACACAGTCCTTGCACACTAGGCATGCTTGGGCGAGCTGATCCCGCATCAAGTCGACGGGTCTAGGCATTCTTGGGCGCAGATCCCGCATCGTCTCGTCGCGTCTGGGCGCAAACACGTCGCGTCTCGTTGCGTCTTCAGAAGTCGTCGCTAACAGCACCTTTGGTTGCCACTGGTGGTTAGGCTGGTTGGTTGCGCAAACCCTATAGGAGGGTGGCATGCTGGTGGGCGTTTTTGCCCGGATAGGCACTAGAATGTGCAGATTTTGGGCGTTTTTGCCTGGATAGGCTAAGGAATGGGCATGCTTTGGGCGTTTTTGCCCGGATAGGCACCGGAATGCTTGGCCTTGGCTTGTCCTAGCAAGGCATTGCTGGGTTGGGCTCCCTTGGCCTTTTGGGCGCCTTGGACGATGTCTTGCGAAGACCATGGGCACAAGGCCATGGCATATGGTGAGGAAAGGACCACGGTTGCCAAGGTTAGGCACCGGAATGCTTGGCCTTGGCTTGCCCTAGCAGGGCATTGCTGGGTTGGGCTCCCTTGGCCTTTTGGGCGCCTTGGACGATGTCTTGCGAAGACCATGGGCACAAGGCCATGGCATATGGTGAGGAAAGGACCACGGTTGCCAAGGTTAGGCACCGGAATGCTTGGCCTTGGCTTGCCAAAGCAGGGCATTGCTGGGTTGGGCTCCCTTGGCCTTCCGGGCGCCTTGGACACTGTCTTGGGAAGACCATGGGCACAAGGCCATGGCATATGGTGGGGAATGGACCACGGTTGCCAAGGCTAGGCATATAGAGAGGAATCGCATTTTTGCCCGGATAGGCACCGGAATGCTTGGCCTTGGCTTGCCATAGCAGGGCATTGCTGGGTTGGGCTCCCTTGGCCTTCCGGGGGCCTTGGACGCTGTCTTGGGAAGACCATGGGCACAAGGCCATGGCATATAGTGAGGAATGGACCACGGTTGGCAAGGCTAGGCATATAGAGAGGAATGGACCACGGTTGCCAAGGTTGCGCAAGTTTTGGGCATTTTTTGCCCGGATATGCCCAAGTATGCCCCGATAGGCCCGTTACGCCCCGGTATGAACGCGTATGCCCGGATAGACTCGGTATGCCTTGGGATACATGCGTATGCCCCGATAGGCTTGGTACGCCCCGATATGCGCACGTGTGCCCCAGTAGGGCTCGGTATGCCCCGGTATGTACGCGTGTGCCCCGATAGGCCCGGTATGCCCCGATAGGCCCGGTATGCCCCGATATGCACACGTGTGCCCCAATAGGGGTCGGTATGCCCCGGTAGGTACGCGTGTGCCCCGTAATGAACGTTTCGCAGATCTCCCCGCATGTCCCGCCCCTATATGTAATACTTACTTACTTACTTACTTTCTTTCTTGCTTGCTTGCTTGCTTGCAATGGTTGGGAGTGCCCGGCATGCCCCGCTGCAGAGACCAAGGGCGCAATGACTTGGCACCGCGGATGCCGGGACTCCGGCACTTCCCGTGGCACTGATGGTTGGTTCCAAAGACAAAAGGCCGTGCAAGGCCACCGCACCGCGGATGATTTTGCTCGTGCTGGCGCCGTTGTGTGGCCAAAGAACATGCGCGAATGCTCGTGTCGGAAGGGTTGGTGTCCTGGCCCCGCGGGTGTCACGAATGCTCGGTTGCGAAGACCATGGGACCAGAGCCATGGCACGTCGGATGATGGCTCCAGCTGGCGCCCCGGCACTTTCTGTGGCATTGATGCTCGGTTTCAAAGACAAACGTGCGCAGGGCCAGGGGACCGCGGATGACTGCTCGTGCTGGCCCCGTTGGGCGGCATTGATGGTCGGTTGCAAAGAAAATGCGCGATTGCTCGTGTCGGGGCCCGGCAAGCCAAGGCCAAGCGAGCCATGGCACGTCGGATGATGGCTCCAGCTGGCGCCCCGGCACTTTCTGTGGCATTGATGCTCGGTTTCAAAGACAAACGTGCGCAGGGCCAGGGGACCGCGGATGACTGCTCGTGCTGGCCCCGTTGGGCGGCATTGATGGTCGGTTGCAAAGAAAATGCGCGATTGCTCGTGTCGGGGCCTGGCAAGCCAAGGCCAAGCGAGCCATGGCAACGCGGATGATGGCTCGCTAGTGCTGGCGCCGTGCACAGTGGCCTCGCACACTCGCCCTGCACGCTTCCCTTGCACGCAGCCTTGCACACTAGCCTCGCATGCGAGCCTTGCACCCTAGCCATGCAAACTAGCCTTGCACGGTAGCCATGCACACAAGCCGTGCACATTAGCCATGCGCACAAGCCCCGCACACTAGCCTTGCGCACAACCCTTGCACACAAGCCATGCACTCGAGCAATGCACACAAGCCTTGCACTCAAGCAATGCACACAAGCCCTGGACACTAGCCTTGCACACGGGCCTGGCACACAAGCCTTGGGCACTAGCCTTGCGCACTAGCGCTCCACATGAGCCTTGCACACTAGCCTTGGACACTAGCCTTGCACACAGGCCTTGCACACTAGGCATGCTTGGGCGAGCTGATCCCGCATCAAGTCGACGGGTCTAGGCATTCTTGGGCGCAGATCCCGCATCGTCTCGTCGCGTCTGGGCGCAAACACGTCGCGTCTCGTTGCGTCTTCAGAAGTCGTCGCTAACAGCACCTTTGGTTGCCACTGGTGGTTAGGCTGGTTGGTTGCGCAAACCCTATAGGAGGGTGGCATGCTGGTGGGCGTTTTTGCCCGGATAGGCACTAGAATGTGCAGATTTTGGGCGTTTTTGCCTGGATAGGCTAAGGAATGGGCATGCTTTGGGCGTTTTTGCCCGGATAGGCACCGGAATGCTTGGCCTTGGCTTGTCCTAGCAAGGCATTGCTGGGTTGGGCTCCCTTGGCCTTTTGGGCGCCTTGGACGATGTCTTGCGAAGACCATGGGCACAAGGCCATGGCATATGGTGAGGAAAGGACCACGGTTGCCAAGGTTAGGCACCGGAATGCTTGGCCTTGGCTTGCCAAAGCAGGGCATTGCTGGGTTGGGCTCCCTTGGCCTTCCGGGCGCCTTGGACACTGTCTTGGGAAGACCATGGGCACAAGGCCATGGCATATGGTGGGGAATGGACCACGGTTGCCAAGGCTAGGCATATAGAGAGGAATTGCATTTTTGCCCGGATAGGCACCGGAATGCTTGGCCTTGGCTTGCCATAGCAGGGCATTGCTGGGTTGGGCTCCCTTGGCCTTCCGGGGGCCTTGGACGCTGTCTTGGGAAGACCATGGGCACAAGGCCATGGCATATAGTGAGGAATGGACCACGGTTGGCAAGGCTAGGCATATAGAGAGGAATGGACCACGGTTGCCAAGGTTGCGCAAGTTTTGGGCATTTTTTGCCCGGATATGCCCAAGTATGCCCCGATAGGCCCGATACGCCCCGGTATGAACGCGTATGCCCGGATAGACTCGGTATGCCTTGGGATACATGCGTATGCCCCGATAGGCTTGGTACGCCCCGATATGCGCACGTGTGCCCCAGTAGGGCTCGGTATGCCCCGGTATGTACGCGTGTGCCCCGATAGGCCCGGTATGCCCCGATATGCACACGTGTGCCCCAATAGGGGTCGGTATGCCCCGGTAGGTACGCGTGTGCCCCGTAATGCACGTTTCGCAGATCTCCCCGCATGTCCCGCCCCTATATGTAATACTTACTTACTTACTTACTTTCTTTCTTGCTTGCTTGCTTGCTTGCAATGGTTGGGAGTGCCCGGCATGCCCCGCTGCAGAGACCAAGGGCGCAATGACTTGGCACCGCGGATGCCGGGACTCCGGCACTTCCCGTGGCACTGATGGTTGGTTCCAAAGACAAAAGGCCGTGCAAGGCCACCGCACCGCGGATGATTTTGCTCGTGCTGGCGCCGTTGTGTGGCCAAAGAACATGCGCGAATGCTCGTGTCGGAAGGGTTGGTGTCCTGGCCCCGCGGGTGTCACGAATGCTCGGTTGCGAAGACCATGGGACCAGAGCCATGGCACGTCGGATGATGGCTCCAGCTGGCGCCCCGGCACTTTCTGTGGCATTGATGCTCGGTTTCAAAGACAAACGTGCGCAGGGCCAGGGGACCGCGGATGACTGCTCGTGCTGGCCCCGTTGGGCGGCATTGATGGTCGGTTGCAAAGAAAATGCGCGATTGCTCGTGTCGGGGCCTGGCAAGCCAAGGCCAAGCGAGCCATGGCAACGCGGATGATGGCTCCAGCTGGCGCCCCGGCACTTTCTGCGGCATTGATGCTCGGTTTCGAAGACAAACGTGCGCAGGGCCAGGGGACCGCGGAGGACTGCTCGTGCTGGCCCCGTTGGGCGGCATTGATGGTGTGTTGCAGAGAGCATGTGCGATTGCAAGTGTCGGCCGGGTTTGGGTTCCCTTGGGCTTTCGGGTGCCTTGGACGCTGTCTTGCGAAGACCATGGGCACAAGGCCCCGTCCTGGCCCCTTGTTCGATTCGCTCTCGTCTTGCGCTTGCTTCCAAGGTCCTCCATGACCTTCCCCATGGCCTTGCTAGATCCCCCCCATGACGCATGACCTCTGTCCGTTGATTGGTTTTGAGTGCACACCATGCCCGGCTTGGCACCGTGTTGTCGCGTGAGTGGCATTTGGATCGTGCATGCTGGTGGGCTACCTGCCAATGCGCACAAGCCTTGCACACTAGCCTTGCGCACGAGCCTTGCACAAAAGCCTTGGACACAAGCCTTGCGCACAAGCCATGCGCACAAGCCTTGGACGCTAGCCTTGCACACAAGCCATGCATACAAGCCTTGCTCACAAGCCTTGGGCACTGGCCCATCGCAGTAGCCTTGCACACAAGCCTTGCGCACTAGCTTTGGGCACGAGCCTTGCGCACTTGCCTTGGGCACTAGCCTTGCACACAACCCTTGGGAACTAGCCTTGCGCACCAGCCTTGCCCACAAGCCTTG
>NW_027518795.1:552500-555000 GCF_043159265.1 Tasmannia lanceolata | reverse complement strand
CACCGCGGATGCCGGGACTCCGGCACTTCCCGTGGCACTGATGGTTGGTTCCAAAGACAAAAGGCCGTGCAAGGCCACCGCACCGCGGATGATTTTGCTCGTGCTGGCGCCGTTGTGTGGCCAAAGAACATGCGCGAATGCTCGTGTCGGAAGGGTTGGTGTCCTGGCTCCGCGGGTGTCACGAATGCTCGGTTGCGAAGACCATGGGACCAGAGCCATGGCACGTCGGATGATGGCTCCAGCTGGCGCCCCGGCACTTTCTGTGGCATTGATGCTCGGTTTCAAAGACAAACGTGCGCAGGGCCAGGGGACCGCGGATGACTGCTCGTGCTGGCCCCGTTGGGCGGCATTGATGGTCGGTTGCAAAGAAAATGCGCGATTGCTCGTGTCGGGGCCCGGCAAGCCAAGGCCAAGCGAGCCATGGCACGTCGGATGATGGCTCCAGCTGGCGCCCCGGCACTTTCTGTGGCATTGATGCTCGGTTTCAAAGACAAACGTGCGCAGGGCCAGGGGACCGCGGATGACTGCTCGTGCTGGCCCCGTTGGGCGGCATTGATGGTCGGTTGCAAAGAAAATGCGCGATTGCTCGTGTCGGGGCCTGGCAAGCCAAGGCCAAGCGAGCCATGGCAACGCGGATGATGGCTCGCTAGTGCTGGCGCCGTGCACAGTGGCCTCGCACACTCGCCCTGCACGCTTCCCTTGCACGCAGCCTTGCACACTAGCCTCGCATGCGAGCCTTGCACCCTAGCCATGCAAACTAGCCTTGCACGGTAGCCATGCACACAAGCCGTGCACATTAGCCATGCGCACAAGCCCCGCACACTAGCCTTGCGCACAACCCTTGCACACAAGCCATGCACTCGAGCAATGCACACAAGCCTTGCACTCAAGCAATGCACACAAGCCCTGGACACTAGCCTTGCACACGGGCCTGGCACACAAGCCTTGGGCACTAGCCTTGCGCACTAGCGTTCCACATGAGCCTTGCACACTAGCCTTGGACACTAGCCTTGCACACAGGCCTTGCACACTAGGCATGCTTGGGCGAGCTGATCCCGCATCAAGTCGACGGGTCTAGGCATTCTTGGGCGCAGATCCCGCATCGTCTCGTCGCGTCTGGGCGCAAACACGTCGCGTCTCGTTGCGTCTTCAGAAGTCGTCGCTAACAGCACCTTTGGTTGCCACTGGTGGTTAGGCTGGTTGGTTGCGCAAACCCTATAGGAGGGTGGCATGCTGGTGGGCTTTTTTGCCCGGATAGGCACTAGAATGTGCAGATTTTGGGCGTTTTTGCCTGGATAGGCTAAGGAATGGGCATGCTTTGGGCGTTTTTGCCCGGATAGGCACCGGAATGCTTGGCCTTGGCTTGTCCTAGCAAGGCATTGCTGGGTTGGGCTCCCTTGGCCTTTTGGGCGCCTTGGACGATGTCTTGCGAAGACCATGGGCACAAGGCCATGGCATATGGTGAGGAAAGGACCACGGTTGCCAAGGTTAGGCACCGGAATGCTTGGCCTTGGCTTGCCAAAGCAGGGCATTGCTGGGTTGGGCTCCCTTGGCCTTCCGGGCGCCTTGGACACTGTCTTGGGAAGACCATGGGCACAAGGCCATGACATATGGTGGGGAATGGACCACGGTTGCCAAGGCTAGGCATATAGAGAGGAATTGCATTTTTGCCCGGATAGGCACCGGAATGCTTGGCCTTGGCTTGCCATAGCAGGGCATTGCTAGGTTGGGCTCCCTTGGCCTTCCGGGGGCCTTGGACGCTGTCTTGGGAAGACCATGGGCACAAGGCCATGGCATATAGTGAGGAATGGACCACGGTTGGCAAGGCTAGGCATATAGAGAGGAATGGACCACGGTTGCCAAGGTTGCGCAAGTTTTGGGCATTTTTTGCCCGGATATGCCCAAGTATGCCCCGATAGGCCCGTTACGCCCCGGTATGAACGCGTATGCCCGGATAGACTCGGTATGCCTTGGGATACATGCGTATGCCCCGATAGGCTTGGTACGCCCCGATATGCGCACGTGTGCCCCAGTAGGGCTCGGTATGCCCCGGTATGTACGCGTGTGCCCCGATAGGCCCGGTATGCCCCGATATGCACACGTGTGCCCCAATAGGGGTCGGTATGCCCCGGTAGGTACGCGTGTGCCCCGTAATGCACGTTTCGCAGATCTCCCCGCATGTCCCGCCCCTATATGTAATACTTACTTACTTACTTACTTTCTTTCTTGCTTGCTTGCTTGCTTGCAATGGTTGGGAGTGCCCGGCATGCCCCGCTGCAGAGACCAAGGGCGCAATGACTTGGCACCGCGGATGCCGGGACTCCGGCACTTCCCGTGGCACTGATGCTTGGTTCCAAAGACAAAAGGCCGTGCAAGGCCACCGCACCGCGGATGATTTTGCTCGTGCTGGCGCCGTTGTGTGGCCAAAGAACATGCGCGAATGCTCGTGTCGGAAGGGTTGGTGTCCTGGCCCCGCGGGTGTCACGAATGCTCGGTTGCG
>NW_027518795.1:537500-542500 GCF_043159265.1 Tasmannia lanceolata | reverse complement strand
GATTTTGGGCGTTTTTGCCTGGATAGGCTAAGGAATGGGCATGCTTTGGGCGTTTTTGCCCGGATAGGCACCGGAATGCTTGGCCTTGGCTTGTCCTAGCAAGGCATTGCTGGGTTGGGCTCCCTTGGCCTTTTGGGCGCCTTGGACGATGTCTTGCGAAGACCATGGGCACAAGGCCATGGCATATGGTGAGGAAAGGACCACGGTTGCCAAGGTTAGGCACCGGAATGCTTGGCCTTGGCTTGCCCTAGCAGGGCATTGCTGGGTTGGGCTCCCTTGGCCTTTTGGGCGCCTTGGACGATGTCTTGCGAAGACCATGGGCACAAGGCCATGGCATATGGTGAGGAAAGGACCACGGTTGCCAAGGTTAGGCACCGGAATGCTTGGCCTTGGCTTGCCAAAGCAGGGCATTGCTGGGTTGGGCTCCCTTGGCCTTCCGGGCGCCTTGGACACTGTCTTGGGAAGACCATGGGCACAAGGCCATGGCATATGGTGGGGAATGGACCACGGTTGCCAAGGCTAGGCATATAGAGAGGAATCGCATTTTTGCCCGGATAGGCACCGGAATGCTTGGCCTTGGCTTGCCATAGCAGGGCATTGCTGGGTTGGGCTCCCTTGGCCTTCCGGGGGCCTTGGACGCTGTCTTGGGAAGACCATGGGCACAAGGCCATGGCATATAGTGAGGAATGGACCACGGTTGGCAAGGCTAGGCATATAGAGAGGAATGGACCACGGTTGCCAAGGTTGCGCAAGTTTTGGGCATTTTTTGCCCGGATATGCCCAAGTATGCCCCGATAGGCCCGTTACGCCCCGGTATGAACGCGTATGCCCGGATAGACTCGGTATGCCTTGGGATACATGCGTATGCCCCGATAGGCTTGGTACGCCCCGATATGCGCACGTGTGCCCCAGTAGGGCTCGGTATGCCCCGGTATGTACGCGTGTGCCCCGATAGGCCCGGTATGCCCCGATAGGCCCGGTATGCCCCGATATGCACACGTGTGCCCCAATAGGGGTCGGTATGCCCCGGTAGGTACGCGTGTGCCCCGTAATGCACGTTTCGCAGATCTCCCCGCATGTCCCGCCCCTATATGTAATACTTACTTACTTACTTACTTTCTTGCTTGCTTGCTTGCTTGCTTGCAATGGTTGGGAGTGCCCGGCATGCCCCGCTGCAGAGACCAAGGGCGCAATGACTTGGCACCGCGGATGCCGGGACTCCGGCACTTCCCGTGGCACTGATGGTTGGTTCCAAAGACAAAAGGCCGTGCAAGGCCACCGCACCGCGGATGATTTTGCTCGTGCTGGCGCCGTTGTGTGGCCAAAGAACATGCGCGAATGCTCGTGTCGGAAGGGTTGGTGTCCTGGCCCCGCGGGTGTCACGAATGCTCGGTTGCGAAGACCATGGGACCAGAGCCATGGCACGTCGGATGATGGCTCCAGCTGGCGCCCCGGCACTTTCTGTGGCATTGATGCTCGGTTTCAAAGACAAACGTGCGCAGGGCCAGGGGACCGCGGATGACTGCTCGTGCTGGCCCCGTTGGGCGGCATTGATGGTCGGTTGCAAAGAAAATGCGCGATTGCTCGTGTCGGGGCCCGGCAAGCCAAGGCCAAGCGAGCCATGGCACGTCGGATGATGGCTCCAGCTGGCGCCCCGGCACTTTCTGTGGCATTGATGCTCGGTTTCAAAGACAAACGTGCGCAGGGCCAGGGGACCGCGGATGACTGCTCGTGCTGGCCCCGTTGGGCGGCATTGATGGTCGGTTGCAAAGAAAATGCGCGATTGCTCGTGTCGGGGCCTGGCAAGCCAAGGCCAAGCGAGCCATGGCAACGCGGATGATGGCTCGCTAGTGCTGGCGCCGTGCACAGTGGCCTCGCACACTCGCCCTGCACGCTTCCCTTGCACGCAGCCTTGCACACTAGCCTCGCATGCGAGCCTTGCACCCTAGCCATGCAAACTAGCCTTGCACGGTAGCCATGCACACAAGCCGTGCACATTAGCCATGCGCACAAGCCCCGCACACTAGCCTTGCGCACAACCCTTGCACACAAGCCATGCACTCGAGCAATGCACACAAGCCTTGCACTCAAGCAATGCACACAAGCCCTGGACACTAGCCTTGCACACGGGCCTGGCACACAAGCCTTGGGCACTAGCCTTGCGCACTAGCGTTCCACATGAGCCTTGCACACTAGCCTTGGACACTAGCCTTGCACACAGGCCTTGCACACTAGGCATGCTTGGGCGAGCTGATCCCGCATCAAGTCGACGGGTCTAGGCATTCTTGGGCGCAGATCCCGCATCGTCTCGTCGCGTCTGGGCGCAAACACGTCGCGTCTCGTTGCGTCTTCAGAAGTCGTCGCTAACAGCACCTTTGGTTGCCACTGGTGGTTAGGCTGGTTGGTTGCGCAAACCCTATAGGAGGGTGGCATGCTGGTGGGCGTTTTTGCCCGGATAGGCACTAGAATGTGCAGATTTTGGGCGTTTTTGCCTGGATAGGCTAAGGAATGGGCATGCTTTGGGCGTTTTTGCCCGGATAGGCACCGGAATGCTTGGCCTTGGCTTGTCCTAGCAAGGCATTGCTGGGTTGGGCTCCCTTGGCCTTTTGGGCGCCTTGGACGATGTCTTGCGAAGACCATGGGCACAAGGCCATGGCATATGGTGAGGAAAGGACCACGGTTGCCAAGGTTAGGCACCGGAATGCTTGGCCTTGGCTTGCCAAAGCAGGGCATTGCTGGGTTGGGCTCCCTTGGCCTTCCGGGCGCCTTGGACACTGTCTTGGGAAGACCATGGGCACAAGGCCATGGCATATGGTGGGGAATGGACCACGGTTGCCAAGGCTAGGCATATAGAGAGGAATTGCATTTTTGCCCGGATAGGCACCGGAATGCTTGGCCTTGGCTTGCCATAGCAGGGCATTGCTGGGTTGGGCTCCCTTGGCCTTCCGGGGGCCTTGGACGCTGTCTTGGGAAGACCATGGGCACAAGGCCATGGCATATAGTGAGGAATGGACCACGGTTGGCAAGGCTAGGCATATAGAGAGGAATGGACCACGGTTGCCAAGGTTGCGCAAGTTTTGGGCATTTTTTGCCCGGATATGCCCAAGTATGCCCCGATAGGCCCGTTACGCCCCGGTATGAACGCGTATGCCCGGATAGACTCGGTATGCCTTGGGATACATGCGTATGCCCCGATAGGCTTGGTACGCCCCGATATGCGCACGTGTGCCCCAGTAGGGCTCGGTATGCCCCGGTATGTACGCGTGTGCCCCGATAGGCCCGGTATGCCCCGATATGCACACGTGTGCCCCAATAGGGGTCGGTATGCCCCGGTAGGTACGCGTGTGCCCCGTAATGCACGTTTCGCAGATCTCCCCGCATGTCCCGCCCCTATATGTAATACTTACTTACTTACTTACTTTCTTTCTTGCTTGCTTGCTTGCTTGCAATGGTTGGGAGTGCCCGGCATGCCCCGCTGCAGAGACCAAGGGCGCAATGACTTGGCACCGCGGATGCCGGGACTCCGGCACTTCCCGTGGCACTGATGGTTGGTTCCAAAGACAAAAGGCCGTGCAAGGCCACCGCACCGCGGATGATTTTGCTCGTGCTGGCGCCGTTGTGTGGCCAAAGAACATGCGCGAATGCTCGTGTCGGAAGGGTTGGTGTCCTGGCCCCGCGGGTGTCACGAATGCTCGGTTGCGAAGACCATGGGACCAGAGCCATGGCACGTCGGATGATGGCTCCAGCTGGCGCCCCGGCACTTTCTGTGGCATTGATGCTCGGTTTCAAAGACAAACGTGCGCAGGGCCAGGGGACCGCGGATGACTGCTCGTGCTGGCCCCGTTGGGCGGCATTGATGGTCGGTTGCAAAGAAAATGCGCGATTGCTCGTGTCGGGGCCCGGCAAGCCAAGGCCAAGCGAGCCATGGCACGTCGGATGATGGCTCCAGCTGGCGCCCCGGCACTTTCTGTGGCATTGATGCTCGGTTTCAAAGACAAACGTGCGCAGGGCCAGGGGACCGCGGATGACTGCTCGTGCTGGCCCCGTTGGGCGGCATTGATGGTCGGTTGCAAAGAAAATGCGCGATTGCTCGTGTCGGGGCCTGGCAAGCCAAGGCCAAGCGAGCCATGGCAACGCGGATGATGGCTCCAGCTGGCGCCCCGGCACTTTCTGTGGCATTGATGCTCGGTTTCGAAGACAAACGTGCGCAGGGCCAGGGGACCGCGGAGGACTGCTCGTGCTGGCCCCGTTGGGCGGCATTGATGGTGTGTTGCAGAGAGCATGTGCGATTGCAAGTGTCGGCCGGGTTTGGGTTCCCTTGGGCTTTCGGGTGCCTTGGACGCTGTCTTGCGAAGACCATGGGCACAAGGCCCCGTCCTGGCCCCTTGTTCGATTCGCTCTCGTCTTGCGCTTGCTTCCAAGGTCCTCCATGACCTTCCCCATGGCCTTGCTAGATCCCCCCCATGACGCATGACCTCTGTCCGTTGATTGGTTTTGAGTGCACACCATGCCCGGCTTGGCACCGTGTTGTCGCGTGAGTGGCATTTGGATCGTGCATGCTGGTGGGCTACCTGCCAATGCGCACAAGCCTTGCACACTAGCCTTGCGCACGAGCCTTGCACAAAAGCCTTGGACACAAGCCTTGCGCACAAGCCATGCGCACAAGCCTTGGACGCTAGCCTTGCACACAAGCCATGCATACAAGCCTTGCTCACAAGCCTTGGGCACTGGCCCATCGCAGTAGCCTTGCACACAAGCCTTGCGCACTAGCTTTGGGCACGAGCCTTGCGCACTTGCCTTGGGCACTAGCCTTGCACACAACCCTTGGGAACTAGCCTTGCGCACCAGCCTTGCCCACAAGCCTTGCACACCAGCCTTGCACACTAGCCTTGCATACAAGCCTTGCACACTAGCCTTGCACACAGGCCATGCTCACTAGCCTTGGGCACTAGCCTTGCACACAGACCTTGGGCACTAGCCTTGCGCACTAGCCTTGCCCA
>NW_027518795.1:525000-527500 GCF_043159265.1 Tasmannia lanceolata | reverse complement strand
TTGGTGTCCTGGCCCCGCGGGTGTCACGAATGCTCGGTTGCGAAGACCATGGGACCAGAGCCATGGCACGTCGGATGATGGCTCCAGCTGGCGCCCCGGCACTTTCTGTGGCATTGATGCTCGGTTTCAAAGACAAACGTGCGCAGGGCCAGGGGACCGCGGATGACTGCTCGTGCTGGCCCCGTTGGGCGGCATTGATGGTCGGTTGCAAAGAAAATGCGCGATTGCTCGTGTCGGGGCCCGGCAAGCCAAGGCCAAGCGAGCCATGGCACGTCGGATGATGGCTCCAGCTGGCGCCCCGGCACTTTCTGTGGCATTGATGCTCGGTTTCAAAGACAAACGTGCGCAGGGCCAGGGGACCGCGGATGACTGCTCGTGCTGGCCCCGTTGGGCGGCATTGATGGTCGGTTGCAAAGAAAATGCGCGATTGCTCGTGTCGGGGCCTGGCAAGCCAAGGCCAAGCGAGCCATGGCAACGCGGATGATGGCTCGCTAGTGCTGGCGCCGTGCACAGTGGCCTCGTACACTCGCCCTGCACGCTTCCCTTGCACGCAGCCTTGCACACTAGCCTCGCATGCGAGCCTTGCACCCTAGCCATGCAAACTAGCCTTGCACGGTAGCCATGCACACAAGCCGTGCACATTAGCCATGCGCACAAGCCCCGCACACTAGCCTTGCGCACAACCCTTGCACACAAGCCATGCACTCGAGCAATGCACACAAGCCTTGCACTCAAGCAATGCACACAAGCCCTGGACACTAGCCTTGCACACGGGCCTGGCACACAAGCCTTGGGCACTAGCCTTGCGCACTAGCGTTCCACATGAGCCTTGCACACTAGCCTTGGACACTAGCCTTGCACACAGGCCTTGCACACTAGGCATGCTTGGGCGAGCTGATCCCGCATCAAGTCGACGGGTCTAGGCATTCTTCGGCGCAGATCCCGCATCGTCTCGTCGCGTCTGGGCGCAAACACGTCGCGTCTCGTTGCGTCTTCAGAAGTCGTCGCTAACAGCACCTTTGGTTGCCACTGGTGGTTAGGCTGGTTGGTTGCGCAAACCCTATAGGAGGGTGGCATGCTGGTGGGCGTTTTTGCCCGGATAGGCACTAGAATGTGCAGATTTTGGGCGTTTTTGCCTGGATAGGCTAAGGAATGGGCATGCTTTGGGCGTTTTTGCCCGGATAGGCACCGGAATGCTTGGCCTTGGCTTGTCCTAGCAAGGCATTGCTGGGTTGGGCTCCCTTGGCCTTTTGGGCGCCTTGGACGATGTCTTGCGAAGACCATGGGCACAAGGCCATGGCATATGGTGAGGAAAGGACCACGGTTGCCAAGGTTAGGCACCGGAATGCTTGGCCTTGGCTTGCCAAAGCAGGGCATTGCTGGGTTGGGCTCCCTTGGCCTTCCGGGCGCCTTGGACACTGTCTTGGGAAGACCATGGGCACAAGGCCATGGCATATGGTGGGGAATGGACCACGGTTGCCAAGGCTAGGCATATAGAGAGGAATTGCATTTTTGCCCGGATAGGCACCGGAATGCTTGGCCTTGGCTTGCCATAGCAGGGCATTGCTGGGTTGGGCTCCCTTGGCCTTCCGGGGGCCTTGGACGCTGTCTTGGGAAGACCATGGGCACAAGGCCATGGCATATAGTGAGGAATGGACCACGGTTGGCAAGGCTAGGCATATAGAGAGGAATGGACCACGGTTGCCAAGGTTGCGCAAGTTTTGGGCATTTTTTGCCCGGATATGCCCAAGTATGCCCCGATAGGCCCGTTACGCCCCGGTATGAACGCGTATGCCCGGATAGACTCGGTATGCCTTGGGATACATGCGTATGCCCCGATAGGCTTGGTACGCCCCGATATGCGCACGTGTGCCCCAGTAGGGCTCGGTATGCCCCGGTATGTACGCGTGTGCCCCGATAGGCCCGGTATGCCCCGATATGCACACGTGTGCCCCAATAGGGGTCGGTATGCCCCGGTAGGTACGCGTGTGCCCCGTAATGCACGTTTCGCAGATCTCCCCGCATGTCCCGCCCCTATATGTAATACTTACTTACTTACTTACTTTCTTTCTTGCTTGCTTGCTTGCTTGCAATGGTTGGGAGTGCCCGGCATGCCCCGCTGCAGAGACCAAGGGCGCAATGACTTGGCACCGCGGATGCCGGGACTCCGGCACTTCCCGTGGCACTGATGGTTGGTTCCAAAGACAAAAGGCCGTGCAAGGCCACCGCACCGCGGATGATTTTGCTCGTGCTGGCGCCGTTGTGTGGCCAAAGAACATGCGCGAATGCTCGTGTCGGAAGGGTTGGTGTCCTGGCCCCGCGGGTGTCACGAATGCTCGGTTGCGAAGACCATGGGACCAGAGCCATGGCACGTCGGATGATGGCTCCAGCTGGCGCCCCGGCACTTTCTGTGGCATTGATGCTCGGTTTCAAAGACAAACGTGCGCAGGGCCAGGGGACCGCGGATGACTGCTCGTGCTGGCCCCGTTGGGCGGCATTG
>NW_027518795.1:510000-515000 GCF_043159265.1 Tasmannia lanceolata | reverse complement strand
GGGCATTGCTGGGTTGGGCTCCCTTGGCCTTCCGGGCGCCTTGGACACTGTCTTGGGAAGACCATGGGCACAAGGCCATGGCATATGGTGGGGAATGGACCACGGTTGCCAAGGCTAGGCATATAGAGAGGAATCGCATTTTTGCCCGGATAGGCACCGGAATGCTTGGCCTTGGCTTGCCATAGCAGGGCATTGCTGGGTTGGGCTCCCTTGGCCTTCCGGGGGCCTTGGACGCTGTCTTGGGAAGACCATGGGCACAAGGCCATGGCATATAGTGAGGAATGGACCACGGTTGGCAAGGTTAGGCATATAGAGAGGAATGGACCACGGTTGCCAAGGTTGCGCAAGTTTTGGGCATTTTTTGCCCGGATATGCCCAAGTATGCCCCGATAGGCCCGTTACGCCCCGGTATGAACGCGTATGCCCGGATAGACTCGGTATGCCTTGGGATACATGCGTATGCCCCGATAGGCTTGGTACGCCCCGATATGCGCACGTGTGCCCCAGTAGGGCTCGGTATGCCCCGGTATGTACGCGTGTGCCCCGATAGGCCCGGTATGCCCCGATAGGCCCGGTATGCCCCGATATGCACACGTGTGCCCCAATAGGGGTCGGTATGCCCCGGTAGGTACGCGTGTGCCCCGTAATGCACGTTTCGCAGATCTCCCCGCATGTCCCGCCCCTATATGTAATACTTACTTACTTACTTACTTTCTTTCTTGCTTGCTTGCTTGCTTGCAATGGTTGGGAGTGCCCGGCATGCCCCGCTGCAGAGACCAAGGGCGCAATGACTTGGCACCGCGGATGCCGGGACTCCGGCACTTCCCGTGGCACTGATGGTTGGTTCCAAAGACAAAAGGCCGTGCAAGGCCACCGCACCGCGGATGATTTTGCTCGTGCTGGCGCCGTTGTGTGGCCAAAGAACATGCGCGAATGCTCGTGTCGGAAGGGTTGGTGTCCTGGCCCCGCGGGTGTCACGAATGCTCGGTTGCGAAGACCATGGGACCAGAGCCATGGCACGTCGGATGATGGCTCCAGCTGGCGCCCCGGCACTTTCTGTGGCATTGATGCTCGGTTTCAAAGACAAACGTGCGCAGGGCCAGGGGACCGCGGATGACTGCTCGTGCTGGCCCCGTTGGGCGGCATTGATGGTCGGTTGCAAAGAAAATGCGCGATTGCTCGTGTCGGGGCCCGGCAAGCCAAGGCCAAGCGAGCCATGGCACGTCGGATGATGGCTCCAGCTGGCGCCCCGGCACTTTCTGTGGCATTGATGCTCGGTTTCAAAGACAAACGTGCGCAGGGCCAGGGGACCGCGGATGACTGCTCGTGCTGGCCCCGTTGGGCGGCATTGATGGTCGGTTGCAAAGAAAATGCGCGATTGCTCGTGTCGGGGCCTGGCAAGCCAAGGCCAAGCGAGCCATGGCAACGCGGATGATGGCTCGCTAGTGCTGGCGCCGTGCACAGTGGCCTCGCACACTCGCCCTGCACGCTTCCCTTGCACGCAGCCTTGCACACTAGCCTCGCATGCGAGCCTTGCACCCTAGCCATGCAAACTAGCCTTGCACGGTAGCCATGCACACAAGCCGTGCACATTAGCCATGCGCACAAGCCCCGCACACTAGCCTTGCGCACAACCCTTGCACACAAGCCATGCACTCGAGCAATGCACACAAGCCTTGCACTCAAGCAATGCACACAAGCCCTGGACACTAGCCTTGCACACGGGCCTGGCACACAAGCCTTGGGCACTAGCCTTGCGCACTAGCGTTCCACATGAGCCTTGCACACTAGCCTTGGACACTAGCCTTGCACACAGGCCTTGCACACTAGGCATGCTTGGGCGAGCTGATCCCGCATCAAGTCGACGGGTCTAGGCATTCTTGGGCGCAGATCCCGCATCGTCTCGTCGCGTCTGGGCGCAAACACGTCGCGTCTCGTTGCGTCTTCAGAAGTCGTCGCTAACAGCACCTTTGGTTGCCACTGGTGGTTAGGCTGGTTGGTTGCGCAAACCCTATAGGAGGGTGGCATGCTGGTGGGCGTTTTTGCCCGGATAGGCACTAGAATGTGCAGATTTTGGGCGTTTTTGCCTGGATAGGCTAAGGAATGGGCATGCTTTGGGCGTTTTTGCCCGGATAGGCACCGGAATGCTTGGCCTTGGCTTGTCCTAGCAAGGCATTGCTGGGTTGGGCTCCCTTGGCCTTTTGGGCGCCTTGGACGATGTCTTGCGAAGACCATGGGCACAAGGCCATGGCATATGGTGAGGAAAGGACCACGGTTGCCAAGGTTAGGCACCGGAATGCTTGGCCTTGGCTTGCCAAAGCAGGGCATTGCTGGGTTGGGCTCCCTTGGCCTTCCGGGCGCCTTGGACACTGTCTTGGGAAGACCATGGGCACAAGGCCATGGCATATGGTGGGGAATGGACCACGGTTGCCAAGGCTAGGCATATAGAGAGGAATTGCATTTTTGCCCGGATAGGCACCGGAATGCTTGGCCTTGGCTTGCCATAGCAGGGCATTGCTGGGTTGGGCTCCCTTGGCCTTCCGGGGGCCTTGGACGCTGTCTTGGGAAGACCATGGGCACAAGGCCATGGCATATAGTGAGGAATGGACCACGGTTGGCAAGGCTAGGCATATAGAGAGGAATGGACCACGGTTGCCAAGGTTGCGCAAGTTTTGGGCATTTTTTGCCCGGATATGCCCAAGTATGCCCCGATAGGCCCGTTACGCCCCGGTATGAACGCGTATGCCCGGATAGACTCGGTATGCCTTGGGATACATGCGTATGCCCCGATAGGCTTGGTACGCCCCGATATGCGCACGTGTGCCCCAGTAGGGCTCGGTATGCCCCGGTATGTACGCGTGTGCCCCGATAGGCCCGGTATGCCCCGATATGCACACGTGTGCCCCAATAGGGGTCGGTATGCCCCGGTAGGTACGCGTGTGCCCCGTAATGCACGTTTCGCAGATCTCCCCGCATGTCCCGCCCCTATATGTAATACTTACTTACTTACTTACTTTCTTTCTTGCTTGCTTGCTTGCTTGCAATGGTTGGGAGTGCCCGGCATGCCCCGCTGCAGAGACCAAGGGCGCAATGACTTGGCACCGCGGATGCCGGGACTCCGGCACTTCCCGTGGCACTGATGGTTGGTTCCAAAGACAAAAGGCCGTGCAAGGCCACCGCACCGCGGATGATTTTGCTCGTGCTGGCGCCGTTGTGTGGCCAAAGAACATGCGCGAATGCTCGTGTCGGAAGGGTTGGTGTCCTGGCCCCGCGGGTGTCACGAATGCTCGGTTGCGAAGACCATGGGACCAGAGCCATGGCACGTCGGATGATGGCTCCAGCTGGCGCCCCGGCACTTTCTGTGGCATTGATGCTCGGTTTCAAAGACAAACGTGCGCAGGGCCAGGGGACCGCGGATGACTGCTCGTGCTGGCCCCGTTGGGCGGCATTGATGGTCGGTTGCAAAGAAAATGCGCGATTGCTCGTGTCGGGGCCTGGCAAGCCAAGGCCAAGCGAGCCATGGCAACGCGGATGATGGCTCCAGCTGGCGCCCCGGCACTTTCTGTGGCATTGATGCTCGGTTTCGAAGACAAACGTGCGCAGGGCCAGGGGACCGCGGAGGACTGCTCGTGCTGGCCCCGTTGGGCGGCATTGATGGTGTGTTGCAGAGAGCATGTGCGATTGCAAGTGTCGGCCGGGTTTGGGTTCCCTTGGGCTTTCGGGTGCCTTGGACGCTGTCTTGCGAAGACCATGGGCACAAGGCCCCGTCCTGGCCCCTTGTTCGATTCGCTCTCGTCTTGCGCTTGCTTCCAAGGTCCTCCATGACCTTCCCCATGGCCTTGCTAGATCCCCCCCATGACGCATGACCTCTGTCCGTTGATTGGTTTTGAGTGCACACCATGCCCGGCTTGGCACCGTGTTGTCGCGTGAGTGGCATTTGGATCGTGCATGCTGGTGGGCTACCTGCCAATGCGCACAAGCCTTGCACACTAGCCTTGCGCACGAGCCTTGCACAAAAGCCTTGGACACAAGCCTTGCGCACAAGCCATGCGCACAAGCCTTGGACGCTAGCCTTGCACACAAGCCATGCATACAAGCCTTGCTCACAAGCCTTGGGCACTGGCCCATCGCAGTAGCCTTGCACACAAGCCTTGCGCACTAGCTTTGGGCACGAGCCTTGCGCACTTGCCTTGGGCACTAGCCTTGCACACAACCCTTGGGAACTAGCCTTGCGCACCAGCCTTGCCCACAAGCCTTGCACACCAGCCTTGCACACTAGCCTTGCATACAAGCCTTGCACACTAGCCTTGCACACAGGCCATGCTCACTAGCCTTGGGCACTAGCCTTGCACACAGACCTTGGGCACTAGCCTTGCGCACTAGCCTTGCCCACGAGCCTTGCACACTAGCCTTGCACGCAGGCCTTGCACGCTAGGCATGCTTGGGCCAGCAGCTCCCGCATCAAGTCGGCGGGTGTAGGCACGGTTGGGCGCAGATCCCGCATCGTCTCGTCGCGTCTGGGCGCAAACCCGTCGCGTCTCGTTGCGTCTTCAGAAGTCGTCGCTAACAGCACCTTTGGTTGCCACTGGTGGTTAGGCGGGTTGGTTGCGCAAACCCTATAGGAGGGTGGCATGCTGCGGGGCGCTGGAATGCGCAGGCTTAGGGCGTTTTTGCCCGGATAGGCACTGGAATGTGCTGGTTTTGGGCGTTTTTGCCTGGATAGGCTAAGGAATGGGCATGCTTTGGGCGTTTTCCCCGGATAGGCACTGGAATGGGCTGGTTTTGGGCGTTTTTGCCTGGATAGGCTAACGAATGGGGCATGCTTTGGGCGTTTTTGCCCGGGTAGGCACTGGAATGCCTGGCCTTGGCTGGGCATTGCTGGGTTGGGCTCCCTTGGCCTTTCAGGCGCCTTGGATGCTGTCTTGTGAAGACCATGGGCACAAGGCCATGGCATATAGTGGGGAATGGACCATGGTTGCCAAGGTTAGGCAATATAGAGG
>NW_027518795.1:497500-500000 GCF_043159265.1 Tasmannia lanceolata | reverse complement strand
TCGCATGCGAGCCTTGCACCCTAGCCATTCAAACTAGCCTTGCACGGTAGCCATGCACACAAGCCGTGCACATTAGCGATGCGCACAAGCCCCGCACACTAGCCTTGCGCACAACCCTTGCACACAAGCCATGCACTCGAGCAATGCACACAAGCCTTGCACTCAAGCAATGCACACAAGCCCTGGACACTAGCCTTGCACACGGGCCTGGCACACAAGCCTTGGGCACTAGCCTTGCGCACTAGCGTTCCACATGAGCCTTGCACACTAGCCTTGGACACTAGCCTTGCACACAGGCCTTGCACACTAGGCATGCTTGGGCGAGCTGATCCCGCATCAAGTCGACGGGTCTAGGCATTCTTGGGCGCAGATCCCGCATCGTCTCGTCGCGTCTGGGCGCAAACACGTCGCGTCTCGTTGCGTCTTCAGAAGTCGTCGCTAACAGCACCTTTGGTTGCCACTGGTGGTTAGGCTGGTTGGTTGCGCAAACCCTATAGGAGGGTGGCATGCTGGTGGGCGTTTTTGCCCGGATAGGCACTAGAATGTGCAGATTTTGGGCGTTTTTGCCTGGATAGGCTAAGGAATGGGCATGCTTTGGGCGTTTTTGCCCGGATAGGCACCGGAATGCTTGGCCTTGGCTTGTCCTAGCAAGGCATTGCTGGGTTGGGCTCCCTTGGCCTTTTGGGCGCCTTGGACGATGTCTTGCGAAGACCATGGGCACAAGGCCATGGCATATGGTGAGGAAAGGACCACGGTTGCCAAGGTTAGGCACCGGAATGCTTGGCCTTGGCTTGCCAAAGCAGGGCATTGCTGGGTTGGGCTCCCTTGGCCTTCCGGGCGCCTTGGACACTGTCTTGGGAAGACCATGGGCACAAGGCCATGGCATATGGTGGGGAATGGACCACGGTTGCCAAGGCTAGGCATATAGAGAGGAATTGCATTTTTGCCCGGATAGGCACCGGAATGCTTGGCCTTGGCTTGCCATAGCAGGGCATTGCTGGGTTGGGCTCCCTTGGCCTTCCGGGGGCCTTGGACGCTGTCTTGGGAAGACCATGGGCACAAGGCCATGGCATATAGTGAGGAATGGACCACGGTTGGCAAGGCTAGGCATATAGAGAGGAATGGACCACGGTTGCCAAGGTTGCGCAAGTTTTGGGCATTTTTTGCCCGGATATGCCCAAGTATGCCCCGATAGGCCCGTTACGCCCCGGTATGAACGCGTATGCCCGGATAGACTCGGTATGCCTTGGGATACATGCGTATGCCCCGATAGGCTTGGTACGCCCCGATATGCGCACGTGTGCCCCAGTAGGGCTCGGTATGCCCCGGTATGTACGCGTGTGCCCCGATAGGCCCGGTATGCCCCGATATGCACACGTGTGCCCCAATAGGGGTCGGTATGCCCCGGTAGGTACGCGTGTGCCCCGTAATGCACGTTTCGCAGATCTCCCCGCATGTCCCGCCCCTATATGTAATACTTACTTACTTACTTACTTTCTTTCTTGCTTGCTTGCTTGCTTGCAATGGTTGGGAGTGCCCGGCATGCCCCGCTGCAGAGACCAAGGGCGCAATGACTTGGCACCGCGGATGCCGGGACTCCGGCACTTCCCGTGGCACTGATGCTTGGTTCCAAAGACAAAAGGCCGTGCAAGGCCACCGCACCGCGGATGATTTTGCTCGTGCTGGCGCCGTTGTGTGGCCAAAGAACATGCGCGAATGCTCGTGTCGGAAGGGTTGGTGTCCTGGCCCCGCGGGTGTCACGAATGCTCGGTTGCGAAGACCATGGGACCAGAGCCATGGCACGTCGGATGATGGCTCCAGCTGGCGCCCCGGCACTTTCTGTGGCATTGATGCTCGGTTTCAAAGACAAACGTGCGCAGGGCCAGGGGACCGCGGATGACTGCTCGTGCTGGCCCCGTTGGGCGGCATTGATGGTCGGTTGCAAAGAAAATGCGCGATTGCTCGTGTCGGGGCCCGGCAAGCCAAGGCCAAGCGAGCCATGGCACGTCGGATGATGGCTCCAGCTGGCGCCCCGGCACTTTCTGTGGCATTGATGCTCGGTTTCAAAGACAAACGTGCGCAGGGCCAGGGGACCGCGGATGACTGCTCGTGCTGGCCCCGTTGGGCGGCATTGATGGTCGGTTGCAAAGAAAATGCGCGATTGCTCGTGTCGGGGCCTGGCAAGCCAAGGCCAAGCGAGCCATGGCAACGCGGATGATGGCTCCAGCTGGCGCCCCGGCACTTTCTGTGGCATTGATGCTCGGTTTCGAAGACAAACGTGCGCAGGGCCAGGGGACCGCGGAGGACTGCTCGTGCTGGCCCCGTTGGGCGGTATTGATGGTGTGTTGCAGAGAGCATGTGCGATTGCAAGTGTCGGCCGGGTTTGGGTTCCCTTGGGCTTTCGGGTGCCTTGGACGCTGTCTTGCGAAGACCATGGGCACAAGGCCCCGTCCTGGCCCCTTGTTCGATTCGCTCTCGTCTTGCGCTTGCTTCCAAGGTC
>NW_027518795.1:482500-487500 GCF_043159265.1 Tasmannia lanceolata | reverse complement strand
GCATTTTTTGCCCGGATATGCCCAAGAGTGCCCCGATAGGCCCGTTACGCCCCGGTATGAACGCGTATGCCCGGATAGACTCGGTATGCCTTGGGATACATGCGTATGCCCCGATAGGCTTGGTACGCCCCGATATGCGCACGTGTGCCCCAGTAGGGCTCGGTATGCCCCGGTATGTACGCGTGTGCCCCGATAGGCCCGGTATGCCCCGATAGGCCCGGTATGCCCCGATATGCACACGTGTGCCCCAATAGGGGTCGGTATGCCCCGGTAGGTACGCGTGTGCCCCGTAATGCACGTTTCGCAGATCTCCCCGCATGTCCCGCCCCTATATGTAATACTTACTTACTTACTTACTTTCTTTCTTGCTTGCTTGCTTGCTTGCAATGGTTGGGAGTGCCCGGCATGCCCCGCTGCAGAGACCAAGGGCGCAATGACTTGGCACCGCGGATGCCGGGACTCCGGCACTTCCCGTGGCACTGATGGTTGGTTCCAAAGACAAAAGGCCGTGCAAGGCCACCGCACCGCGGATGATTTTGCTCGTGCTGGCGCCGTTGTGTGGCCAAAGAACATGCGCGAATGCTCGTGTCGGAAGGGTTGGTGTCCTGGCCCCGCGGGTGTCACGAATGCTCGGTTGCGAAGACCATGGGACCAGAGCCATGGCACGTCGGATGATGGCTCCAGCTGGCGCCCCGGCACTTTCTGTGGCATTGATGCTCGGTTTCAAAGACAAACGTGCGCAGGGCCAGGGGACCGCGGATGACTGCTCGTGCTGGCCCCGTTGGGCGGCATTGATGGTCGGTTGCAAAGAAAATGCGCGATTGCTCGTGTCGGGGCCCGGCAAGCCAAGGCCAAGCGAGCCATGGCACGTCGGATGATGGCTCCAGCTGGCGCCCCGGCACTTTCTGTGGCATTGATGCTCGGTTTCAAAGACAAACGTGCGCAGGGCCAGGGGACCGCGGATGACTGCTCGTGCTGGCCCCGTTGGGCGGCATTGATGGTCGGTTGCAAAGAAAATGCGCGATTGCTCGTGTCGGGGCCTGGCAAGCCAAGGCCAAGCGAGCCATGGCAACGCGGATGATGGCTCGCTAGTGCTGGCGCCGTGCACAGTGGCCTCGCACACTCGCCCTGCACGCTTCCCTTGCACGCAGCCTTGCACACTAGCCTCGCATGCGAGCCTTGCACCCTAGCCATGCAAACTAGCCTTGCACGGTAGCCATGCACACAAGCCGTGCACATTAGCCATGCGCACAAGCCCCGCACACTAGCCTTGCGCACAACCCTTGCACACAAGCCATGCACTCGAGCAATGCACACAAGCCTTGCACTCAAGCAATGCACACAAGCCCTGGACACTAGCCTTGCACACGGGCCTGGCACACAAGCCTTGGGCACTAGCCTTGCGCACTAGCGTTCCACATGAGCCTTGCACACTAGCCTTGGACACTAGCCTTGCACACAGGCCTTGCACACTAGGCATGCTTGGGCGAGCTGATCCCGCATCAAGTCGACGGGTCTAGGCATTCTTGGGCGCAGATCCCGCATCGTCTCGTCGCGTCTGGGCGCAAACACGTCGCGTCTCGTTGCGTCTTCAGAAGTCGTCGCTAACAGCACCTTTGGTTGCCACTGGTGGTTAGGCTGGTTGGTTGCGCAAACCCTATAGGAGGGTGGCATGCTGGTGGGCGTTTTTGCCCGGATAGGCACTAGAATGTGCAGATTTTGGGCGTTTTTGCCTGGATAGGCTAAGGAATGGGCATGCTTTGGGCGTTTTTGCCCGGATAGGCACCGGAATGCTTGGCCTTGGCTTGTCCTAGCAAGGCATTGCTGGGTTGGGCTCCCTTGGCCTTTTGGGCGCCTTGGACGATGTCTTGCGAAGACCATGGGCACAAGGCCATGGCATATGGTGAGGAAAGGACCACGGTTGCCAAGGTTAGGCACCGGAATGCTTGGCCTTGGCTTGCCAAAGCAGGGCATTGTTGGGTTGGGCTCCCTTGGCCTTCCGGGCGCCTTGGACACTGTCTTGGGAAGACCATGGGCACAAGGCCATGGCATATGGTGGGGAATGGACCACGGTTGCCAAGGCTAGGCATATAGAGAGGAATTGCATTTTTGCCCGGATAGGCACCGGAATGCTTGGCCTTGGCTTGCCATAGCAGGGCATTGCTGGGTTGGGCTCCCTTGGCCTTCCGGGGGCCTTGGACGCTGTCTTGGGAAGACCATGGGCACAAGGCCATGGCATATAGTGAGGAATGGACCACGGTTGGCAAGGCTAGGCATATAGAGAGGAATGGACCACGGTTGCCAAGGTTGCGCAAGTTTTGGGCATTTTTTGCCCGGATATGCCCAAGTATGCCCCGATAGGCCCGTTACGCCCCGGTATGAACGCGTATGCCCGGATAGACTCGGTATGCCTTGGGATACATGCGTATGCCCCGATAGGCTTGGTACGCCCCGATATGCGCACGTGTGCCCCAGTAGGGCTCGGTATGCCCCGGTATGTACGCGTGTGCCCCGATAGGCCCGGTATGCCCCGATATGCACACGTGTGCCCCAATAGGGGTCGGTATGCCCCGGTAGGTACGCGTGTGCCCCGTAATGCACGTTTCGCAGATCTCCCCGCATGTCCCGCCCCTATATGTAATACTTACTTACTTACTTACTTTCTTTCTTGCTTGCTTGCTTGCTTGCAATGGTTGGGAGTGCCCGGCATGCCCCGCTGCAGAGACCAAGGGCGCAATGACTTGGCACCGCGGATGCCGGGACTCCGGCACTTCCCGTGGCACTGATGGTTGGTTCCAAAGACAAAAGGCCGTGCAAGGCCACCGCACCGCGGATGATTTTGCTCGTGCTGGCGCCGTTGTGTGGCCAAAGAACATGCGCGAATGCTCGTGTCGGAAGGGTTGGTGTCCTGGCCCCGCGGGTGTCACGAATGCTCGGTTGCGAAGACCATGGGACCAGAGCCATGGCACGTCGGATGATGGCTCCAGCTGGCGCCCCGGCACTTTCTGTGGCATTGATGCTCGGTTTCAAAGACAAACGTGCGCAGGGCCAGGGGACCGCGGATGACTGCTCGTGCTGGCCCCGTTGGGCGGCATTGATGGTCGGTTGCAAAGAAAATGCGCGATTGCTCGTGTCGGGGCCCGGCAAGCCAAGGCCAAGCGAGCCATGGCACGTCGGATGATGGCTCCAGCTGGCGCCCCGGCACTTTCTGTGGCATTGATGCTCGGTTTCAAAGACAAACGTGCGCAGGGCCAGGGGACCGCGGATGACTGCTCGTGCTGGCCCCGTTGGGCGGCATTGATGGTCGGTTGCAAAGAAAATGCGCGATTGCTCGTGTCGGGGCCTGGCAAGCCAAGGCCAAGCGAGCCATGGCAACGCGGATGATGGCTCCAGCTGGCGCCCCGGCACTTTCTGTGGCATTGATGCTCGGTTTCGAAGACAAACGTGCGCAGGGCCAGGGGACCGCGGAGGACTGCTCGTGCTGGCCCCGTTGGGCGGCATTGATGGTGTGTTGCAGAGAGCATGTGCGATTGCAAGTGTCGGCCGGGTTTGGGTTCCCTTGGGCTTTCGGGTGCCTTGGACGCTGTCTTGCGAAGACCATGGGCACAAGGCCCCGTCCTGGCCCCTTGTTCGATTCGCTCTCATCTTGCGCTTGCTTCCAAGGTCCTCCATGACCTTCCCCATGGCCTTGCTAGATCCCCCCCATGACGCATGACCTCTGTCCGTTGATTGGTTTTGAGTGCACACCATGCCCGGCTTGGCACCGTGTTGTCGCGTGAGTGGCATTTGGATCGTGCATGCTGGTGGGCTACCTGCCAATGCGCACAAGCCTTGCACACTAGCCTTGCGCACGAGCCTTGCACAAAAGCCTTGGACACAAGCCTTGCGCACAAGCCATGCGCACAAGCCTTGGACGCTAGCCTTGCACACAAGCCATGCATACAAGCCTTGCTCACAAGCCTTGGGCACTGGCCCATCGCAGTAGCCTTGCACACAAGCCTTGCGCACTAGCTTTGGGCACGAGCCTTGCGCACTTGCCTTGGGCACTAGCCTTGCACACAACCCTTGGGAACTAGCCTTGCGCACCAGCCTTGCCCACAAGCCTTGCACACCAGCCTTGCACACTAGCCTTGCATACAAGCCTTGCACACTAGCCTTGCACACAGGCCATGCTCACTAGCCTTGGGCACTAGCCTTGCACACAGACCTTGGGCACTAGCCTTGCGCACTAGCCTTGCCCACGAGCCTTGCACACTAGCCTTGCACGCAGGCCTTGCACGCTAGGCATGCTTGGGCCAGCAGCTCCCGCATCAAGTCGGCGGGTGTAGGCACGGTTGGGCGCAGATCCCGCATCGTCTCGTCGCGTCTGGGCGCAAACCCGTCGCGTCTCGTTGCGTCTTCAGAAGTCGTCGCTAACAGCACCTTTGGTTGCCACTGGTGGTTAGGCGGGTTGGTTGCGCAAACCCTATAGGAGGGTGGCATGCTGCGGGGCGCTGGAATGCGCAGGCTTAGGGCGTTTTTGCCCGGATAGGCACTGGAATGTGCTGGTTTTGGGCGTTTTTGCCTGGATAGGCTAAGGAATGGGCATGCTTTGGGCGTTTTCCCCGGATAGGCACTGGAATGGGCTGGTTTTGGGCGTTTTCCCCGGATAGGCACTGGAATGGGCTGGTTTTGGGCGTTTTTGCCTGGATAGGCTAACGAATGGGGCATGCTTTGGGCGTTTTTGCCCGGGTAGGCACTGGAATGCCTGGCCTTGGCTGGGCATTGCTGGGTTGGGCTCCCTTGGCCTTTCAGGCGCCTTGGATGCTGTCTTGTGAAGACCATGGGCACAAGGCCATGGCATATAGTGGGGAATGGACCATGGTTGCCAAGGTTAGGCAATATAGAGGGCGGTGGGCGAGTAGGCCATGGCGTCACTTGTTTGCCCGTGTTTGCTCCCTTTGTGCGTTGTTTGGTTTTGGGAGCACACCTACCTTGCTAGGCTCGGCGGCTTACCCCTG
>NW_027518795.1:467500-472500 GCF_043159265.1 Tasmannia lanceolata | reverse complement strand
GTCCTGGCCCCTTGTTCGATTCGCTCTCGTCTTGCGCTTGCTTCCAAGGTCCTCCATGACCTTCCCCATGGCCTTGCTAGATCCCCCCCATGACGCATGACCTCTGTCCGTTGATTGGTTTTGAGTGCACACCATGCCCGGCTTGGCACCGTGTTGTCGCGTGAGTGGCATTTGGATCGTGCATGCTGGTGGGCTACCTGCCAATGCGCACAAGCCTTGCACACTAGCCTTGCGCACGAGCCTTGCACAAAAGCCTTGGACACAAGCCTTGCGCACAAGCCATGCGCACAAGCCTTGGACGCTAGCCTTGCACACAAGCCATGCATACAAGCCTTGCTCACAAGCCTTGGGCACTGGCCCATCGCAGTAGCCTTGCACACAAGCCTTGCGCACTAGCTTTGGGCACGAGCCTTGCGCACTTGCCTTGGGCACTAGCCTTGCACACAACCCTTGGGAACTAGCCTTGCGCACCAGCCTTGCCCACAAGCCTTGCACACCAGCCTTGCACACTAGCCTTGCATACAAGCCTTGCACACTAGCCTTGCACACAGGCCATGCTCACTAGCCTTGGGCACTAGCCTTGCACACAGACCTTGGGCACTAGCCTTGCGCACTAGCCTTGCCCACGAGCCTTGCACACTAGCCTTGCACGCAGGCCTTGCACGCTAGGCATGCTTGGGCCAGCAGCTCCCGCATCAAGTCGGCGGGTGTAGGCACGGTTGGGCGCAGATCCCGCATCGTCTCGTCGCGTCTGGGTCGGATTATGACTGAACGCCTCTAAGTCAGAATCCAAGCTAAAGAAGTGGCGCCTGTGCCCGCCGTTTGTTTGCTGACCCGTAGTAGGGGCCTTTCGGCCCCCATAGGCCTGTGTCGTTGGTGAAGCCTCCGCGGCGGATGAGCCGTGGTGGGCCGCCTTGAAGCGTAATTCCTATCGAACGGCGGGCAGAATCCTTTGCAGACGACTTAAATACGCGACAGGGTATTGTAAGTGGCAGAGTGGCCTTGCTGCCACGATCCACTGAGATTCAGCCCTACGTCGCATCGATTCGTCCCTCCCTCAACATAATCCCGCCCCTTCTGCAAACTTGAAAATGTGACTCGGAGGCTAGAAGTCCAACCTGGATGTGCCGTTAGCTACGCTTCGCTACTCTCCTCCGTGTAATATGCACGGCGTTGCTTGGCTTGATACGCTTGGGCCTGCTCGGTCTTGGCTTGCCGGATGCCCCCCCCCCCCCCCCCTTGGCCGTTCACAGCTTGCTTAGGCTCGGGCAATGTTGGCAAGGCCTCACTAGTTTCCTCCCACCAATATGCACGGGTTCGCCTGGCCTGATAGGCCCGGACCGGCTCGGCCTTGGCATGCCATGGCTTCCCAGATGCCCTCCCCAACCCCCAACACAAACGCACACACAAGCCACGGCACCGCGGAGGATGCCTCGCTCGTGTTGGCTCCCCGGGGGGCACCGTCAATGCACACTGGCCTCGCACACTGGTCTTGGCTTGCCATGGCAATGATATGGCCGGTTGCAAAGACAAACGGGCAAGAGGCAAGGGCACCGCTGATGATTGCTCGTGCTGGCCCCGTTGGGCGGCATTGATGGCCGGTTGCAAAGAAAATGCGCGATTGCTCGTGTCCGGGCCTAGCAAGCCAAGACCAAGCGAGCCATGGCAACGCAGATGATGGCTCGCTAGTGCTGGCGCCGTGCACAGCGGCCTCGCACACTCGCCCTGCACGCTTCCCTTGCACGCAGCCTCGCACACTAGCCATGCTCCGCTAGCCATGCACACCAGCCTTGCGCACAACCGCTGCACCCAAGCCATGCACTGAAGCAATGCACACAAGCCTTGCACACAAGCCTTGCACTCAAGCAATGCACACAAGCCTTGCACACTAGCCTTGCACACTAGCCTTGCACACAAGCCATGCGTTCAAGCCTTGGGCACTGGCCCTGCACACAAGCCTTGGGCACTAGCCTTGGACACTAGCCTTGCACACAGTCCTTGCACACTAGGCATGCTTGGGCGAGCTGATCCCGCATCAAGTCGACGGGTCTAGGCATTCTTGGGCGCAGATCCCGCATCGTCTCGTCGCGTCTGGGCGCAAACACGTCGCGTCTCGTTGCGTCTTCAGAAGTCGTCGCTAACAGCACCTTTGGTTGCCACTGGTGGTTAGGCTGGTTGGTTGCGCAAACCCTATAGGAGGGTGGCATGCTGGTGGGCGTTTTTGCCCGGATAGGCACTAGAATGTGCAGATTTTGGGCGTTTTTGCCTGGATAGGCTAAGGAATGGGCATGCTTTGGGCGTTTTTGCCCGGATAGGCACCGGAATGCTTGGCCTTGGCTTGTCCTAGCAAGGCATTGCTGGGTTGGGCTCCCTTGGCCTTTTGGGCGCCTTGGACGATGTCTTGCGAAGACCATGGGCACAAGGCCATGGCATATGGTGAGGAAAGGACCACGGTTGCCAAGGTTAGGCACCGGAATGCTTGGCCTTGGCTTGCCCTAGCAGGGCATTGCTGGGTTGGGCTCTCTTGGCCTTTTGGGCGCCTTGGACGATGTCTTGCGAAGACCATGGGCACAAGGCCATGGCATATGGTGAGGAAAGGACCACGGTTGCCAAGGTTAGGCACCGGAATGCTTGGCCTTGGCTTGCCAAAGCAGGGCATTGCTGGGTTGGGCTCCCTTGGCCTTCCGGGCGCCTTGGACACTGTCTTGGGAAGACCATGGGCACAAGGCCATGGCATATGGTGGGGAATGGACCACGGTTGCCAAGGCTAGGCATATAGAGAGGAATCGCATTTTTGCCCGGATAGGCACCGGAATGCTTGGCCTTGGCTTGCCATAGCAGGGCATTGCTGGGTTGGGCTCCCTTGGCCTTCCGGGGGCCTTGGACGCTGTCTTGGGAAGACCATGGGCACAAGGCCATGGCATATAGTGAGGAATGGACCACGGTTGGCAAGGCTAGGCATATAGAGAGGAATGGACCACGGTTGCCAAGGTTGCGCAAGTTTTGGGCATTTTTTGCCCGGATATGCCCAAGTATGCCCCGATAGGCCCGTTACGCCCCGGTATGAACGCGTATGCCCGGATAGACTCGGTATGCCTTGGGATACATGCGTATGCCCCGATAGGCTTGGTACGCCCCGATATGCGCACGTGTGCCCCAGTAGGGCTCGGTATGCCCCGGTATGTACGCGTGTGCCCCGATAGGCCCGGTATGCCCCGATATGCACACGTGTGCCCCAATAGGGGTCGGTATGCCCCGGTAGGTACGCGTGTGCCCCGTAATGCACGTTTCGCAGATCTCCCCGCATGTCCCGCCCCTATATGTAATACTTACTTACTTACTTACTTTCTTTCTTGCTTGCTTGCTTGCTTGCAATGGTTGGGAGTGCCCGGCATGCCCCGCTGCAGAGACCAAGGGCGCAATAACTTGGCACCGCGGATGCCGGGACTCCGGCACTTCCCGTTGCACTGATGGTTGGTTCCAAAGACAAAAGGCCGTGCAAGGCCACCGCACCGCGGATGATTTTGCTCGTGCTGGCGCCGTTGTGTGGCCAAAGAACATGCGCGAATGCTCGTGTCGGAAGGGTTGGTGTCCTGGCCCCGCGGGTGTCACGAATGCTCGGTTGCGAAGACCATGGGACCAGAGCCATGGCACGTCGGATGATGGCTCCAGCTGGCGCCCCGGCACTTTCTGTGGCATTGATGCTCGGTTTCAAAGACAAACGTGCGCAGGGCCAGGGGACCGCGGATGACTGCTCGTGCTGGCCCCGTTGGGCGGCATTGATGGTCGGTTGCAAAGAAAATGCGCGATTGCTCGTGTCGGGGCCCGGCAAGCCAAGGCCAAGCGAGCCATGGCACGTCGGATGATGGCTCCAGCTGGCGCCCCGGCACTTTCTGTGGCATTGATGCTCGGTTTCAAAGACAAACGTGCGCAGGGCCAGGGGACCGCGGATGACTGCTCGTGCTGGCCCCGTTGGGCGGCATTGATGGTCGGTTGCAAAGAAAATGCGCGATTGCTCGTGTCGGGGCCTGGCAAGCCAAGGCCAAGCGAGCCATGGCAACGCGGATGATGGCTCCAGCTGGCGCCCCGGCACTTTCTGTGGCATTGATGCTCGGTTTCGAAGACAAACGTGCGCAGGGCCAGGGGACCGCGGAGGACTGCTCGTGCTGGCCCCGTTGGGCGGCATTGATGGTGTGTTGCAGAGAGCATGTGCGATTGCAAGTGTCGGCCGGGTTTGGGTTCCCTTGGGCTTTCGGGTGCCTTGGACGCTGTCTTGCGAAGACCATGGGCACAAGGCCCCGTCCTGGCCCCCTTGTTCGATTCGCTCTCGTCTTGCGCTTGCTTCCAAGGTCCTCCATGACCTTCCCCATGGCCTTGCTAGATCCCCCCCATGACGCATGACCTCTGTCCGTTGATTGGTTTTGAGTGCACACCATGCCCGGCTTGGCACCGTGTTGTCGCGTGAGTGGCATTTGGATCGTGCATGCTGGTGGGCTACCTGCCAATGCGCACAAGCCTTGCACACTAGCCTTGCGCACGAGCCTTGCACAAAAGCCTTGGACACAAGCCTTGCGCACAAGCCATGCGCACAAGCCTTGGACGCTAGCCTTGCACACAAGCCATGCATACAAGCCTTGCTCACAAGCCTTGGGCACTGGCCCATCGCAGTAGCCTTGCACACAAGCCTTTCGCACTAGCTTTGGGCACGAGCCTTGCGCACTTGCCTTGGGCACTAGCCTTGCACACAACCCTTGGGAACTAGCCTTGCGCACCAGCCTTGCCCACAAGCCTTGCACACCAGCCTTGCACACTAGCCTTGCATACAAGCCTTGCACACTAGCCTTGCACACAGGCCATGCTCACTAGCCTTGGGCACTAGCCTTGCACACAGACCTTGGGCACTAGCCTTGCGCACTAGCCTTGCCCACGAGCCTTGCACACTAGCCTTGCACGCAGGCCTTGCACGCTAGGCATGCTTGGGCCAGCAGCTCCCGCATCAA
>NW_027518795.1:460000-462500 GCF_043159265.1 Tasmannia lanceolata | reverse complement strand
GTCGGATGATGGCTCCAGCTGGCGCCCCGGCACTTTCTGTGGCATTGATGCTCGGTTTCAAAGACAAACGTGCGCAGGGCCAGGGGACCGCGGATGACTGCTCGTGCTGGCCCCGTTGGGCGGCATTGATGGTCGGTTGCAAAGAAAATGCGCGATTGCTCGTGTCGGGGCCCGGCAAGCCAAGGCCAAGCGAGCCATGGCACGTCGGATGATGGCTCCAGCTGGCGCCCCGGCACTTTCTGTGGCATTGATGCTCGGTTTCAAAGACAAACGTGCGCAGGGCCAGGGGACCGCGGATGACTGCTCGTGCTGGCCCCGTTGGGCGGCATTGATGGTCGGTTGCAAAGAAAATGCGCGATTGCTCGTGTCGGGGCCTGGCAAGCCAAGGCCAAGCGAGCCATGGCAACGCGGATGATGGCTCGCTAGTGCTGGCGCCGTGCACAGTGGCCTCGTACACTCGCCCTGCACGCTTCCCTTGCACGCAGCCTTGCACACTAGCCTCGCATGCGAGCCTTGCACCCTAGCCATGCAAACTAGCCTTGCACGGTAGCCATGCACACAAGCCGTGCACATTAGCCATGCGCACAAGCCCCGCACACTAGCCTTGCGCACAACCCTTGCACACAAGCCATGCACTCGAGCAACGCACACAAGCCTTGCACTCAAGCAATGCACACAAGCCCTGGACACTAGCCTTGCACACGGGCCTGGCACACAAGCCTTGGGCACTAGCCTTGCGCACTAGCGTTCCACATGAGCCTTGCACACTAGCCTTGGACACTAGCCTTGCACACAGGCCTTGCACACTAGGCATGCTTGGGCGAGCTGATCCCGCATCAAGTCGACGGGTCTAGGCATTCTTGGGCGCAGATCCCGCATCGTCTCGTCGCATCTGGGCGCAAACACGTCGCGTCTCGTTGCGTCTTCAGAAGTCGTCGCTAACAGCACCTTTGGTTGCCACTGGTGGTTAGGCTGGTTGGTTGCGCAAACCCTATAGGAGGGTGGCATGCTGGTGGGCGTTTTTGCCCGGATAGGCACTAGAATGTGCAGATTTTGGGCGTTTTTGCCTGGATAGGCTAAGGAATGGGCATGCTTTGGGCGTTTTTGCCCGGATAGGCACCGGAATGCTTGGCCTTGGCTTGTCCTAGCAAGGCATTGCTGGGTTGGGCTCCCTTGGCCTTTTGGGCGCCTTGGACGATGTCTTGCGAAGACCATGGGCACAAGGCCATGGCATATGGTGAGGAAAGGACCACGGTTGCCAAGGTTAGGCACCGGAATGCTTGGCCTTGGCTTGCCAAAGCAGGGCATTGCTGGGTTGGGCTCCCTTGGCCTTCCGGGCGCCTTGGACACTGTCTTGGGAAGACCATGGGCACAAGGCCATGGCATATGGTGGGGAATGGACCACGGTTGCCAAGGCTAGGCATATAGAGAGGAATTGCATTTTTGCCCGGATAGGCACCGGAATGCTTGGCCTTGGCTTGCCATAGCAGGGCATTGCTGGGTTGGGCTCCCTTGGCCTTCCGGGGGCCTTGGACGCTGTCTTGGGAAGACCATGGGCACAAGGCCATGGCATATAGTGAGGAATGGACCACGGTTGGCAAGGCTAGGCATATAGAGAGGAATGGACCACGGTTGCCAAGGTTGCGCAAGTTTTGGGCATTTTTTGCCCGGATATGCCCAAGTATGCCCCGATAGGCCCGTTACGCCCCGGTATGAACGCGTATGCCCGGATAGACTCGGTATGCCTTGGGATACATGCGTATGCCCCGATAGGCTTGGTACGCCCCGATATGCGCACGTGTGCCCCAGTAGGGCTCGGTATGCCCCGGTATGTACGCGTGTGCCCCGATAGGCCCGGTATGCCCCGATATGCACACGTGTGCCCCAATAGGGGTCGGTATGCCCCGGTAGGTACGCGTGTGCCCCGTAATGCACGTTTCGCAGATCTCCCCGCATGTCCCGCCCCTATATGTAATACTTACTTACTTACTTACTTTCTTTCTTGCTTGCTTGCAATGGTTGGGAGTGCCCGGCATGCCTCGCTGCAGAGACCAAGGGCGCAATGACTTGGCACCGCGGATGCCGGGACTCCGGCACTTCCCGTGGCACTGATGGTTGGTTCCAAAGACAAAAGGCCGTGCAAGGCCACCGCACCGCGGATGATTTTGCTCGTGCTGGCGCCGTTGTGTGGCCAAAGAACATGCGCGAATGCTCGTGTCGGAAGGGTTGGTGTCCTGGCCCCGCGGGTGTCACGAATGCTCGGTTGCGAAGACCATGGGACCAGAGCCATGGCACGTCGGATGATGGCTCCAGCTGGCGCCCCGGCACTTTCTGTGGCATTGATGCTCGGTTTCAAAGACAAACGTGCGCAGGGCCAGGGGACCGCGGATGACTGCTCGTGCTGGCCCCGTTGGGCGGCATTGATGGTCGGTTGCAAAGAAAATGCGCGATTGCTCGTGTCGGGGCCTGGCAAGCCAAGGCCAAGCGAGCCATGGCAACG